>NC_134358.1:37816134-37876134 GCF_048569485.1 Anomaloglossus baeobatrachus
ACGCTAACCTGAAATACTCTGTGCTGCTGAGCATCCTATTCTGTGACTATACACTGGTCTCTGGTTACTTTGTCCCACCAGGACACATAGTTAGATCTCACTGACCTCATTCAAGGAGGTGTCATATTTCTACTCGTCGCATGATAAGCATATCCTCTCCTGTAATACTCTGTGCTGCTGGGGACTCTATTCTGTGACTCCACACTGGTATCTGGTTACTTTATCCCACCAGGACACATGGTCATATCCACTGAGATCTCATTGGCCCCATCCAAGAAGGGGTCATATTTCTACCCTTCATATGTTGAGCTTATCCTCTCCTGAAATACTCTGTGCTGCTGGGGACCCTATTTTGCTGGTCTCTAGTTAATCTGATCCACCAGGAACATAGACAGTCATATATACCAGGGTTTCGCTGACCCCATACGACTTGTATTACTACCCTTCATATGTTGAGCATATTCCACTCCTGAAATACTCTGTGCTGCTGTGGATCCTATTCTGCAAGTACACACTAGTCTCTAGTTAATCTGATCCACCAGGACACAGTCAGATCTCACTGACCCCATCCAAGAAGGCGGTTGTATTACTACCCTTCATATGTTGAGCATATTCCACTCCTGAAATACTCTGTGCTGCTGGGGCTCTATTCTGTGACTACACACTGGTCTCTGGTTACTTTGTCCCACCAGGACACATAGACAGTCATCTCCGCCAAGATCATACTGACCCCCATCTGAGGAGGAGTCATATTACTAACCTTCATATGTTGAGCATATTCCACTCCTGAAATATTCTGTGCTGCTGTGGATCCTATTCTGCGACTACACACTGGCCTCTGGTTACTTTGTCCCACCAGGACACAGGGTCATTTCCACTGAGATCTAACTGACCCCATCCAAGAAGGGGGTTGTATTACTACCCTTCATATGTTGAGCATATCACTCTCCTGAAATGCTCTGTGCTGCTGGGGACTCTATTTTGCTACTACACACTGGTCTCTGGTTACTTTGTCCCACCAGGACACATAGTCATTTCCACTGAGATCTCGCTGACCCCATCCAAGAAGGTGTCATATTTCTACCCTTCACATGTGGAGCATATCCTCTCCTGAAATACTCTGCGCTGCTGGGGACCCTGTTCTGGGACTACACACTGGTCTCTGGTTACTTTGTCCCACCAGGACACATGGTCATTTCTACTGACCTCATCCAAGGAGGGGTCATATTACTACTCTTCGTATGTTGAGCATGTCCCACTCCTGAAATGCTCTGTGCTGCTGTGGACCCGTCTCCTCCATTTGCATTTGTTCTTTTTTCCTTGCTAATAATGGCCTGAGTGAACAGATTATCTGGAAGACCAACCCTCTCCTTAAATACTCTGTGCTGCTGTGGACCCGGGTTCGTGGTATATTGAAGTCGATAAGGTAGAGCTGCAGTTCCACACACAGCCTGTGGACAGAGGTGGCGCTGTTTCTGGAAGAAAGCGGCCATAATTGGTGACTTCTGCCCCGTATTGTGTACGCAGACCCCCTGCATTTCTTTCTGACGTCCTCGTTTCTTCCTCTTCAGATCATGTCCAGAATGAGGAGACCTACGCCCAGGCTTTAGATAAATTCGGGAGCAATTTCTTAAGCCGTGATAATGCAGATTTGGGCACGGCGTTCGTGAAGTTCTCCACCCTCACCAAGGAGCTGTCCACACTGCTCAAGAACCTGGTAAGAGGCCGAATGACGTCATAAGTGTGAGCTACACACGTGAGCATTGCTGGAGGTTTGTTACAATGTGTCAGCGCAGTTACAATGTATCTTCCTGAGCGTTCAGCCGCAGAGGAGTCTCCTGGCTGGATACAATGGTGACAATCCGTGCAGTGGAAGTGTCCGCTCTGATGGACCCGACTCCCTGACTGCAGAGACCCCCCAAATATCACAAGATATAACCCGGGGGATTAAGTAGCAGATCGTATCCGTATAATCGTAGTATTCGGGCACAGGTGGAGAATGCAGGCAAAGTGCTTGGCTGTCGTGGCGCAATATCTGGACCTCACTTCTGAGGATGTATATTTTGTATTAGGTGGAAGCGACATTTTTCTTTTTTTCTGATTTTTTTTTTTTTTTTTTTTTTTTTTTTTAATTTTTTATTATTTTATTTTTATTTTTTTCAGCTACAGGGATTAAGCCACAATGTCATCTTTACACTGGATTCACTTCTTAAAGGTGACTTGAAAGGAGTGAAGGGGGTAAGTTATCAAATGAAAGTATAATATTACATTTTGTGTGTGTGATGCATTCCAACATTATATAGCAAATTAAAGTGATGCAATTAATTTTGTTTAGGAACATCAAGCGCTGCACTGTACAGTCACCATGTACATACATTACTGATCCTCAGTTACCTCCTGTATTATACTCCAGAGCTGCACTCACTATTCTGCTGGTGCAGTCACTGTGTACATACATTACTGATCCTCAGTTACCTCCTGTATTATACTCCAGAGCTGCACTCACTATTCTGCTGGTGCAGTCACTGTGTACATACATTACTGATCCTCAGTTACCTCCTGTATTATACTCCAGAGCTGCACTCACTATTCTGCTGGTGCAGTCACTGTGTACATACATTACTGATCCTGAGTTACCTCCTGTATTCTACTCCAGAGCTGCACTCACTATTCTGGTGGTGCAGTCATTGTGTACATACATTACATTACTGATCCTGAGTTACTTCCTGCATTCTACTCCAGAGCTGCACTCACTATTCTGCTGGTGCAGTCACTGTGTACATACATTACATTACTGATCCTGTACTGATCCTGAGTTACCTCCTGCATTATACTCCAGAGCTGCACTCACTATTCAGCTGGTGCAGTCACTGTGTACATACATTACTGATCCTGAGTTACCTCCTGTATTCTACTCCAGAGCTGCACTCACTATTCTGCTGGTGGAGTCACTGTGTACATACATTACATTACTGATCCTGAGTTACGTCTTGTATTATACTCCAGAGCTGCACTCACTATTCTGCTGGTGCAGTCACTGTGTACATACATTACTGATCCTGAGTTACCTCCTGTATTCTACTCCAGAGCTGCACTCACTATTCTGCTGGTGCAGTCACTGTGTACATACATTACATTACTGATCCTGAGTTACGTCTTGTATTATACTCCAGAGCTGCACTCACTATTCTGCTGGTGCAGTCACTGTGTACATACATTACATTACTGATCCTGAGTTACGTCCTGTATTATACTCCAGAGCTGCACTCACTATTCTGCTGGTGCAGTCACTGTGTACATTACGTTACATTACTGATCTTGTACTGATCCTGAGTTACCTCCTGTATTCTACTCCAGAGCTGCACTCACTATTCTGCTGGTGCAGTCACTGTGTACATACATTACATTACTGATCCTGTACTGATCCTGAGTTACCTCCTGTATTATACTCCAGAGCTGCACTCACTATTCTGCTGGTGCAGACACTGAACAAGCAGGGTACAGTTTGCGCCTCTGCACGTGTCCTGTTCGCTCCGTGTTTTCTCTTTCCCGCGTCTTTTTTACTATTTCACCTCTTGTGTTTTCTCTTTCCAGGATCTCAAGAAGCCATTTGACAAAGCCTGGAAAGATTATGAAACCAAATTGTAAGTGCGGCCATCGCTAATGATTGTGGAGCGACGGTACGATGAGTGATGTGCGGGGGCCTTGTCACGCTGCTGATGCTGTTGCCCTGTGTAGCAGGGGGGAGGGGGGGTTGGGTGCAGGGGAGGGGGGGTTGGGTGCAGGGGAGGGGGGGTGGCTGCAGGGGAGGGGGGGTTGGGTGCAGGGGAGGGGGGGTTGGGTGCAGGGGAGGGGGGGTTGGGTGCAGGGGAGGTCACTCTTGGCTTTTGGACCGGGTAATCCGCATTGATTTATTTCTTAATTTTAGCACTAAAATTGAAAAAGAGAAGAGGGAGCACGCGAAGCAGCATGGCATGATCCGGACGGAGATAACTGGGGCCGAGATCGCCGAGGAGATGGAGAAGGAGAGGAGACTGTTCCAGTTACAGATGTGTGAGGTGAGCGCCCCCTGTGGATCCAGGGAGGATTAACAGCCCAATCCAGGTAACATTATATGCGCTGGGACTGGAGGTAGCCAGAGATCCTGACTCCAGCCACACAGAATAGTGCACACAGGGGTGTCTATGGCTCATCAGCCCCAAAGGGAGGGGGACCCCAACAAACGCTTCTCTTTCCCTCCAGAACAGATGCCACTGTACAGGTTCAGGTTAGGCGACGTCCTGCGCTGAGGCTTAAGGAAAAAACTGTCTAATATCTTGACTTTTCAATGATGGTTCAGGACCGGTGACGTCACATCTTCTGATACGGGACGTCACCAAGCGCAATCAAAAGGCATTTTAGCGAATAAGACAGGTGCACAGTGCCTGCTGATCCTACACAAGTCCCTACAGGTCTCAGAAGATGTAACAGACTCTGCTCACCTCCCTATCCAGAAGTTTGCAGAGCCACTGCTGAATTTATGTCGCTGCTTCTGCTGCTGAGTGGTGCCGCTCCGCTGCTGCTCCTGCTGCTGAGTGGTGCCTCCGCTGCTGCTCCTGCTGCTGAGTGGTGCCTCCGCTGCTGCTCCTGCTGCTGAGTGGTGCCTCCGCTGCTGCTCCTGCTGCTGAGTGGTGCCTCCGCTGCTGCTCCTGCTGCTGAGTGGTGCCTCCGCTGCTGCTCCTGCTGCTGAGTGGTGCCTCCGCTGCTGCTCCTGCTGCTGAGTGGTGCCTCCGCTGCTGCTCCTGCTGCTGAGTGGTGCCTCCGCTGCTGCTCCTGCTGCTGAGTGGTGCCTCCGCTGCTGCTCCTGCTGCTGAGTGGTGCCTCCGCTGCTGCTCCTGCTGCTGAGTGGTGCCTCCGCTGCTGCTCCTGCTGCTGAGTGGTGCCTCCGCTGCTGCTCCTGCTGCTGAGTGGTGCCTCCGCTGCTGCTCCTGCTGCTGAGTGGTGCCTCCGCTGCTGCTCCTGCTGCTGAGTGGTGCCTCCGCTGCTGCTCCTGCTGCTGAGTGGTGCCTCCGCTGCTGCTCCTGCTGCTGAGTGGTGCCTCCGCTGCTGCTCCTGCTGCTGAGTGGTGCCTCCGCTGCTGCTCCTGCTGCTGAGTGGTGCCTCCGCTGCTGCTCCTGCTGCTGAGTGGTGCCTCCGCTGCTGCTCCTGCTGCTGAGTGGTGCCTCCGCTGCTGCTCCTGCTGCTGAGTGGTGCCTCCGCTGCTGCTCCTGCTGCTGAGTGGTGCCTCCGCTGCTGCTCCTGCTGCTGAGTGGTGCCTCCGCTGCTGCTCCTGCTGCTGAGTGGTGCCTCCGCTGCTGCTCCTGCTGCTGAGTGGTGCCTCCGCTGCTGCTCCTGCTGCTGAGTGGTGCCTCCGCTGCTGCTCCTGCTGCTGAGTGGTGCCTCCGCTGCTGCTCCTGCTGCTGAGTGGTGCCTCCGCTGCTGCTCCTGCTGCTGAGTGGTGCCTCCGCTGCTGCTCCTGCTGCTGAGTGGTGCCTCCGCTGCTGCTCCTGCTGCTGAGTGGTGCCTCCGCTGCTGCTCCTGCTGCTGAGTGGTGCCTCCGCTGCTGCTCCTGCTGCTGAGTGGTGCCTCCGCTGCTGCTCCTGCTGCTGAGTGGTGCCTCCGCTGCTGCTCCTGCTGCTGAGTGGTGCCTCCGCTGCTGCTCCTGCTGCTGAGTGGTGCCTCCGCTGCTGCTCCTGCTGCTGAGTGGTGCCTCCGCTGCTGCTCCTGCTGCTGAGTGGTGCCTCCGCTGCTGCTCCTGCTGCTGAGTGGTGCCTCCGCTGCTGCTCCTGCTGCTGAGTGGTGCCTCCGCTGCTGCTCCTGCTGCTGAGTGGTGCCTCCGCTGCTGCTCCTGCTGCTGAGTGGTGCCTCCGCTGCTGCTCCTGCTGCTGAGTGGTGCCTCCGCTGCTGCTCCTGCTGCTGAGTGGTGCCTCCGCTGCTGCTCCTGCTGCTGAGTGGTGCCTCCGCTGCTGCTCCTGCTGCTGAGTGGTGCCTCCGCTGCTGCTCCTGCTGCTGAGTGGTGCCTCCGCTGCTGCTCCTGCTGCTGAGTGGTGCCTCCGCTGCTGCTCCTGCTGCTGAGTGGTGCCTCCGCTGCTGCTCCTGCTGCTGAGTGGTGCCTCCGCTGCTGCTCCTGCTGCTGAGTGGTGCCTCCGCTGCTGCTCCTGCTGCTGAGTGGTGCCTCCGCTGCTGCTCCTGCTGCTGAGTGGTGCCTCCGCTGCTGCTCCTGCTGCTGAGTGGTGCCTCCGCTGCTGCTCCTGCTGCTGAGTGGTGCCTCCGCTGCTGCTCCTGCTGCTGAGTGGTGCCTCCGCTGCTGCTCCTGCTGCTGAGTGGTGCCTCCGCTGCTGCTCCTGCTGCTGAGTGGTGCCTCCGCTGCTGCTCCTGCTGCTGAGTGGTGCCTCCGCTGCTGCTCCTGCTGCTGAGTGGTGCCTCCGCTGCTGCTCCTGCTGCTGAGTGGTGCCTCCGCTGCTGCTCCTGCTGCTGAGTGGTGCCTCCGCTGCTGCTCCTGCTGCTGAGTGGTGCCTCCGCTGCTGCTCCTGCTGCTGAGTGGTGCCTCCGCTGCTGCTCCTGCTGCTGAGTGGTGCCTCCGCTGCTGCTCCTGCTGCTGAGTGGTGCCTCCGCTGCTGCTCCTGCTGCTGAGTGGTGCCTCCGCTGCTGCTCCTGCTGCTGAGTGGTGCCTCCGCTGCTGCTCCTGCTGCTGAGTGGTGCCTCCGCTGCTGCTCCTGCTGCTGAGTGGTGCCTCCGCTGCTGCTCCTGCTGCTGAGTGGTGCCTCCGCTGCTGCTCCTGCTGCTGAGTGGTGCCTCCGCTGCTGCTCCTGCTGCTGAGTGGTGCCTCCGCTGCTGCTCCTGCTGCTGAGTGGTGCCTCCGCTGCTGCTCCTGCTGCTGAGTGGTGCCTCCGCTGCTGCTCCTGCTGCTGAGTGGTGCCTCCGCTGCTGCTCCTGCTGCTGAGTGGTGCCTCCGCTGCTGCTCCTGCTGCTGAGTGGTGCCTCCGCTGCTGCTCCTGCTGCTGAGTGGTGCCTCCGCTGCTGCTCCTGCTGCTGAGTGGTGCCTCCGCTGCTGCTCCTGCTGCTGAGTGGTGCCTCCGCTGCTGCTCCTGCTGCTGAGTGGTGCCTCCGCTGCTGCTCCTGCTGCTGAGTGGTGCCTCCGCTGCTGCTCCTGCTGCCGAGTGGTGCCTCCGCTGCCGCTCCTGCTGCCGAGTGGTGCCTCCGCTGCCGCTCCTGCTGCCGAGTGGTGCCTCCGCTGCCGCTCCTGCTGCCGAGTGGTGCCTCCGCTGCCGCTCCTGCTGCCGAGTGGTGCCTCCGCTGCCGCTCCTGCTGCCGAGTGG
Source organism: Anomaloglossus baeobatrachus (assembly GCF_048569485.1). NCBI lineage: Eukaryota > Metazoa > Chordata > Amphibia > Anura > Aromobatidae > Anomaloglossus > Anomaloglossus baeobatrachus. The sequence continues at coordinate 37,823,472 of NC_134358.1, forward strand.
TGCCTCCGCTGCCGCTCCTGCTGCCGAGTGGTGCCTCCGCTGCCGCTCCTGCTGCCGAGTGGTGCCTCCGCTGCCGCTCCTGCTGCCGAGTGGTGCCTCCGCTGCCGCTCCTGCTGCCGAGTGGTGCCTCCGCTGCCGCTCCTGCTGCCGAGTGGTGCCTCCGCTGCCGCTCCTGCTGCCGAGTGGTGCCTCCGCTGCCGCTCCTGCTGCCGAGTGGTGCCTCCGCTGCCGCTCCTGCTGCCGAGTGGTGCCTCCGCTGCCGCTCCTGCTGCCGAGTGGTGCCTCCGCTGCCGCTCCTGCTGCCGAGTGGTGCCTCCGCTGCCGCTCCTGCTGCCGAGTGGTGCCGCCGCTCCTGCTGCCGAGTGGTGCCTCCGCTGCCGCTCCTGCTGCCGAGTGGTGCCTCCGCTGCCGCTCCTGCTGCCGAGTGGTGCCTCCGCTGCCGCTCCTGCTGCCGAGTGGTGCCTCCGCTGCCGCTCCTGCTGCCGAGTGGTGCCTCCGCTGCCGCTCCTGCTGCCGAGTGGTGCCTCCGCTGCCGCTCCTGCTGCCGAGTGGTGCCTCCGCTGCCGCTCCTGCTGCCGAGTGGTGCCTCCGCTGCCGCTCCTGCTGCCGAGTGGTGCCTCCGCTGCCGCTCCTGCTGCCGAGTGGTGCCTCCGCTGCCGCTCCTGCTGCCGAGTGGTGCCTCCGCTGCCGCTCCTGCTGCCGAGTGGTGCCTCCGCTGCCGCTCCTGCTGCCGAGTGGTGCCTCCGCTGCCGCTCCTGCTGCCGAGTGGTGCCTCCGCTGCCGCTCCTGCTGCCGAGTGGTGCCTCCGCTGCCGCTCCTGCTGCCGAGTGGTGCCTCCGCTGCCGCTCCTGCTGCCGAGTGGTGCCTCCGCTGCCGCTCCTGCTGCCGAGTGGTGCCTCCGCTGCCGCTCCTGCTGCCGAGTGGTGCCTCCGCTGCCGCTCCTGCTGCCGAGTGGTGCCTCCGCTTCCGCTCCTGCTGCCGAGTGGTGCCTCCGCTGCCGCTCCTGCTGCCGAGTGGTGCCTCCGCTGCCGCTCCTGCTGCCGAGTGGTGCCTCCGCTGCCGCTCCTGCTGCCGAGTGGTGCCTCCGCTGCCGCTCCTGCTGCCGAGTGGTGCCTCCGCTGCCGCTCCTGCTGCCGAGTGGTGCCTCCGCTGCCGCTCCTGCTGCCGAGTGGTGCCTCCGCTGCCGCTCCTGCTGCCGAGTGGTGCCTCCGCTGCCGCTCCTGCTGCCGAGTGGTGCCTCCGCTGCCGCTCCTGCTGCCGAGTGGTGCCTCCGCTGCCGCTCCTGCTGCCGAGTGGTGCCTCCGCTGCCGCTCCTGCTGCCGAGTGGTGCCGCCGCTCCTGCTGCCGAGTGGTGCCGCCGCTCCTGCTGCCGAGTGGTGCCGCCGCTCCTGCTGCCGAGTGGTGCCGTCGCTGCCGCTCCTGCTGCCGAGTGGTGCCGTCGCTGCCGCTCCTGCTGCCGAGTGGTGCCTCCGCTGCCGCTCCTGCTGTCGAGTGGTGCTGCCGCTGCTGCTGCCGAGTGGTGCCGTCGCTGCCGAGTGGTGCCTCCGCTGTCGCTCCTGCTGCCGAGTGGTGCCGTCGCTGCCGCTCCTGCTGCCGAGTGGTGCTGCCGCTGCTGCTGCCGAGTGGTGCCTCCGCTGCCGCTGCTGCTGCCGAGTGGTGCCTCCGCTGCCGCTCCTGCTGCCGAGTGGTGCCTCCGCTGCCGCTCCTGCTGCCGAGTGGTGCCTCCGCTGCCGCTCCTGCTGCCGAGTGGTGCCTCCGCTGCCGCTCCTGCTGCCGAGTGGTGCCTCCGCTGCCGCTCCTGCTGCCGAGTGGTGCCTCCGCTGCCGCTCCTGCTGCCGAGTGGTGCCTCCGCTGCCGCTCCTGCTGCCGAGTGGTGCCTCCGCTGCCGCTCCTGCTGCCGAGTGGTGCCTCCGCTGCCGCTCCTGCTGCCGAGTGGTGCCTCCGCTGCCGCTCCTGCTGCCGAGTGGTGCCTCCGCTGCCGCTCCTGCTGCCGAGTGGTGCCTCCGCTGCCGCTCCTGCTGCCGAGTGGTGCCTCCGCTGCCGCTCCTGCTGCCGAGTGGTGCCGCCGCTCCTGCTGCCGAGTGGTGCCGCCGCTCCTGCTGCCGAGTGGTGCCGCCGCTCCTGCTGCCGAGTGGTGCCGTCGCTGCCGCTCCTGCTGCCGAGTGGTGCCGTCGCTGCCGCTCCTGCTGCCGAGTGGTGCCTCCGCTGCCGCTCCTGCTGTCGAGTGGTGCTGCCGCTGCTGCTGCCGAGTGGTGCCGTCGCTGCCGAGTGGTGCCTCCGCTGTCGCTCCTGCTGCCGAGTGGTGCCGTCGCTGCCGCTCCTGCTGCCGAGTGGTGCTGCCGCTGCTGCTGCCGAGTGGTGCCTCCGCTGCCGCTGCTGCTGCCGAGTGGTGCCTCCGCTGCCGCTGCTGCTGCCGAGTGGTGCCTCCGCTGCCGCTCCTGCTGCCGAGTGGTGCCTCCGCTGCCGCTCCTGCTGCCGAGTGGTGCCTCCGCTGCCGCTCCTGCTGCCGAGTGGTGCCTCCGCTGCCGCTCCTGCTGCCGAGTGGTGCCTCCGCTGCCGCTCCTGCTGCCGAGTGGTGCCTCCGCTGCCGCTCCTGCTGCCGAGTGGTGCCTCCGCTGCCGCTCCTGCTGCCGAGTGGTGCCTCCGCTGCCGCTCCTGCTGCCGAGTGGTGCCTCCGCTGCCGCTCCTGCTGCCGAGTGGTGCCTCCGCTGCCGCTCCTGCTGCCGAGTGGTGCCTCCGCTGCCGCTCCTGCTGCCGAGTGGTGCCTCCGCTGCCGCTCCTGCTGCCGAGTGGTGCCTCCGCTGCCGCTCCTGCTGCCGAGTGGTGCCTCCGCTGCCGCTCCTGCTGCCGAGTGGTGCCTCCGCTGCCGCTCCTGCTGCCGAGTGGTGCCTCCGCTGCCGCTCCTGCTGCCGAGTGGTGCCTCCGCTGCCGCTCCTGCTGCCGAGTGGTGCCTCCGCTGCCGCTCCTGCTGCCGAGTGGTGCCTCCGCTGCCGCTCCTGCTGCCGAGTGGTGCCTCCGCTGCCGCTCCTGCTGCCGAGTGGTGCCTCCGCTGCCGCTCCTGCTGCCGAGTGGTGCCTCCGCTTCCGCTCCTGCTGCCGAGTGGTGCCTCCGCTGCCGCTCCTGCTGCCGAGTGGTGCCTCCGCTGCCGCTCCTGCTGCCGAGTGGTGCCTCCGCTGCCGCTCCTGCTGCCGAGTGGTGCCTCCGCTGCCGCTCCTGCTGCCGAGTGGTGCCTCCGCTGCCGCTCCTGCTGCCGAGTGGTGCCTCCGCTGCCGCTCCTGCTGCCGAGTGGTGCCGCCGCTCCTGCTGCCGAGTGGTGCCGCCGCTCCTGCTGCCGAGTGGTGCCGCCGCTCCTGCTGCCGAGTGGTGCCGTCGCTGCCGCTCCTGCTGCCGAGTGGTGCCATCGCTGCCGCTCCTGCTGCCGAGTGGTGCCTCCGCTGCCGCTCCTGCTGTCGAGTGGTGCTGCCGCTGCTGCTGCCGAGTGGTGCCGTCGCTGCCGAGTGGTGCCTCCGCTGTCGCTCCTGCTGCCGAGTGGTGCCGTCGCTGCCGCTCCTGCTGCCGAGTGGTGCTGCCGCTGCTGCTGCCGAGTGGTGCCTCCGCTGCCGCTGCTGCTGCCGAGTGGTGCCTCCGCTGCCGCTCCTGCTGCCGAGTGGTGCCTCCGCTGCCGCTCCTGCTGCCGAGTGGTGCCTCCGCTGCCGCTCCTGCTGCCGAGTGGTGCCTCCGCTGCCGCTCCTGCTGCCGAGTGGTGCCTCCGCTGCCGCTCCTGCTGCCGAGTGGTGCCTCCGCTGCCGCTCCTGCTGCCGAGTGGTGCCTCCGCTGCCGCTCCTGCTGCCGAGTGGTGCCTCCGCTGCCTCTCCTGCTGCCAAGTGGTGCTGCCGCTGCTGCTGCCGAGTGTTGCCTCCGCTGCCGCTCCTGCTGCCGAGTGGTGCCTCCGCTGCCGCTCCTGCTGCCGAGTGGTGCCTCCGCTGCCGCTCCTGCTGCCGAGTGGTGCCTCCGCTGCCGCTCCTGCTGCCGAGTGGTGCCTCCGCTGCCGCTCCTGCTGCCGAGTGGTGCCTCCGCTGCCGCTCCTGCTGCCGAGTGGTGCCTCCGCTGCCGCTCCTGCTGCCGAGTGGTGCCGCCGCTCCTGCTGCCGAGTGGTGCCTCCGCTGCCGCTCCTGCTGCCGAGTGGTGCCTCCGCTGCCGCTCCTGCTGCCGAGTGGTGCCTCCGCTGCCGCTCCTGCTGCCGAGTGGTGCCTCCGCTGCCGCTCCTGCTGCCGAGTGGTGCCTCCGCTGCCGCTCCTGCTGCCGAGTGGTGCCTCCGCTGCCGCTCCTGCTGCCGAGTGGTGCCTCCGCTGCCGCTCCTGCTGCCGAGTGGTGCCTCCGCTGCCGCTCCTGCTGCCGAGTGGTGCCTCCGCTGCCGCTCCTGCTGCCGAGTGGTGCCTCCGCTGCCGCTCCTGCTGCCGAGTGGTGCCTCCGCTGCCGCTCCTGCTGCCGAGTGGTGCCTCCGCTGCCGCTCCTGCTGCCGAGTGGTGCCTCCGCTGCCGCTCCTGCTGCCGAGTGGTGCCTCCGCTGCCGCTCCTGCTGCCGAGTGGTGCCTCCGCTGCCGCTCCTGCTGCCGAGTGGTGCCTCCGCTGCCGCTCCTGCTGCCGAGTGGTGCCTCCGCTGCCGCTCCTGCTGCCGAGTGGTGCCTCCGCTGCCGCTCCTGCTGCCGAGTGGTGCCTCCGCTTCCGCTCCTGCTGCCGAGTGGTGCCTCCGCTGCCGCTCCTGCTGCCGAGTGGTGCCTCCGCTGCCGCTCCTGCTGCCGAGTGGTGCCTCCGCTGCCGCTCCTGCTGCCGAGTGGTGCCTCCGCTGCCGCTCCTGCTGCCGAGTGGTGCCTCCGCTGCCGCTCCTGCTGCCGAGTGGTGCCTCCGCTGCCGCTCCTGCTGCCGAGTGGTGCCTCCGCTGCCGCTCCTGCTGCCGAGTGGTGCCTCCGCTGCCGCTCCTGCTGCCGAGTGGTGCCTCCGCTGCCGCTCCTGCTGCCGAGTGGTGCCTCCGCTGCCGCTCCTGCTGCCGAGTGGTGCCTCCGCTGCCGCTCCTGCTGCCGAGTGGTGCCGCCGCTCCTGCTGCCGAGTGGTGCCGCCGCTCCTGCTGCCGAGTGGTGCCGCCGCTCCTGCTGCCGAGTGGTGCCGTCGCTGCCGCTCCTGCTGCCGAGTGGTGCCGTCGCTGCCGCTCCTGCTGCCGAGTGGTGCCTCCGCTGCCGCTCCTGCTGTCGAGTGGTGCTGCCGCTGCTGCTGCCGAGTGGTGCCGTCGCTGCCGAGTGGTGCCTCCGCTGTCGCTCCTGCTGCCGAGTGGTGCCGTCGCTGCCGCTCCTGCTGCCGAGTGGTGCTGCCGCTGCTGCTGCCGAGTGGTGCCTCCGCTGCCGCTGCTGCTGCCGAGTGGTGCCTCCGCTGCCGCTCCTGCTGCCGAGTGGTGCCTCCGCTGCCGCTCCTGCTGCCGAGTGGTGCCTCCGCTGCCGCTCCTGCTGCCGAGTGGTGCCTCCGCTGCCGCTCCTGCTGCCGAGTGGTGCCTCCGCTGCCGCTCCTGCTGCCGAGTGGTGCCTCCGCTGCCGCTCCTGCTGCCGAGTGGTGCCTCCGCTGCCGCTCCTGCTGCCGAGTGGTGCCTCCGCTGCCGCTCCTGCTGCCGAGTGGTGCCTCCGCTGCCGCTCCTGCTGCCGAGTGGTGCCTCCGCTGCCGCTCCTGCTGCCGAGTGGTGCCGCCGCTCCTGCTGCCGAGTGGTGCCGGCCGCTCCTGCTGCCGAGTGGTGCCGCCGCTCCTGCTGCCGAGTGGTGCCGTCGCTGCCGCTCCTGCTGCCGAGTGGTGCCGTCGCTGCCGCTCCTGCTGCCGAGTGGTGCCTCCGCTGCCGCTCCTGCTGTCGAGTGGTGCTGCCGCTGCTGCTGCCGAGTGGTGCCGTCGCTGCCGAGTGGTGCCTCCGCTGTCGCTCCTGCTGCCGAGTGGTGCCGTCGCTGCCGCTCCTGCTGCCGAGTGGTGCTGCCGCTGCTGCTGCCGAGTGGTGCCTCCGCTGCCGCTGCTGCTGCCGAGTGGTGCCTCCGCTGCCGCTGCTGCTGCCGAGTGGTGCCTCCGCTGCCGCTCCTGCTGCCGAGTGGTGCCTCCGCTGCCGCTCCTGCTGCCGAGTGGTGCCTCCGCTGCCGCTCCTGCTGCCGAGTGGTGCCTCCGCTGCCGCTCCTGCTGCCGAGTGGTGCCTCCGCTGCCGCTCCTGCTGCCGAGTGGTGCCTCCGCTGCCGCTCCTGCTGCCGAGTGGTGCCTCCGCTGCCGCTCCTGCTGCCGAGTGGTGCCTCCGCTGCCGCTCCTGCTGCCGAGTGGTGCCTCCGCTGCCGCTCCTGCTGCCGAGTGGTGCCTCCGCTGCCGCTCCTGCTGCCGAGTGGTGCCTCCGCTGCCGCTCCTGCTGCCGAGTGGTGCCTCCGCTGCCGCTCCTGCTGCCGAGTGGTGCCTCCGCTGCCGCTCCTGCTGCCGAGTGGTGCCTCCGCTGCCGCTCCTGCTGCCGAGTGGTGCCTCCGCTGCCGCTCCTGCTGCCGAGTGGTGCCTCCGCTGCCGCTCCTGCTGCCGAGTGGTGCCTCCGCTGCCGCTCCTGCTGCCGAGTGGTGCCTCCGCTGCCGCTCCTGCTGCCGAGTGGTGCCTCCGCTGCCGCTCCTGCTGCCGAGTGGTGCCTCCGCTGCCGCTCCTGCTGCCGAGTGGTGCCTCCGCTGCCGCTCCTGCTGCCGAGTGGTGCCTCCGCTGCCGCTCCTGCTGCCGAGTGGTGCCTCCGCTTCCGCTCCTGCTGCCGAGTGGTGCCTCCGCTGCCGCTCCTGCTGCCGAGTGGTGCCTCCGCTGCCGCTCCTGCTGCCGAGTGGTGCCTCCGCTGCCGCTCCTGCTGCCGAGTGGTGCCTCCGCTGCCGCTCCTGCTGCCGAGTGGTGCCTCCGCTGCCGCTCCTGCTGCCGAGTGGTGCCTCCGCTGCCGCTCCTGCTGCCGAGTGGTGCCGCCGCTCCTGCTGCCGAGTGGTGCCGCCGCTCCTGCTGCCGAGTGGTGCCGCCGCTCCTGCTGCCGAGTGGTGCCGTCGCTGCCGCTCCTGCTGCCGAGTGGTGCCATCGCTGCCGCTCCTGCTGCCGAGTGGTGCCTCCGCTGCCGCTCCTGCTGTCGAGTGGTGCTGCCGCTGCTGCTGCCGAGTGGTGCCGTCGCTGCCGAGTGGTGCCTCCGCTGTCGCTCCTGCTGCCGAGTGGTGCCGTCGCTGCCGCTCCTGCTGCCGAGTGGTGCTGCCGCTGCTGCTGCCGAGTGGTGCCTCCGCTGCCGCTGCTGCTGCCGAGTGGTGCCTCCGCTGCCGCTCCTGCTGCCGAGTGGTGCCTCCGCTGCCGCTCCTGCTGCCGAGTGGTGCCTCCGCTGCCGCTCCTGCTGCCGAGTGGTGCCTCCGCTGCCGCTCCTGCTGCCGAGTGGTGCCTCCGCTGCCGCTCCTGCTGCCGAGTGGTGCCTCCGCTGCCGCTCCTGCTGCCGAGTGGTGCCTCCGCTGCCGCTCCTGCTGCCGAGTGGTGCCTCCGCTGCCTCTCCTGCTGCCAAGTGGTGCTGCCGCTGCTGCTGCCGAGTGTTGCCTCCGCTGCCGCTCCTGCTGCCTAGTGGTGCTGCTGCTGCCGAGTTGTGCCTCCGCTGCCGCTCCTGCTGCCGAGTGGTGCTGCCGCTGCTGCTGCCGAGTGGTGCCTCCGCTGCCGCTGCTGCTGCCGAGTGGTGCCTCCGCTGCCGCTGCTGCCGAGTGGTGCCTCCGCTGCCGCTGCTGCTGCCGAGTGGTGCCTCCGCTGCCGCTGCTGCTGCCGAGTGGTGCCGCCGCTGCTGTTACTGCTGAGTGGTGCCTCCGCTGCCGCTCCTGCTGCCGAGTGGTGCCGCCGCTGCTGTTACTGCTGAGTGGTGCTGTATTTTTTGCTGCTGTTGCATAGTGCGCTCCATTGCAGCTTCTGAGTGCTCCCATACATTACAGTGCGACGTCTGGTCTCGCATTTATGTGACTGGCACTGTGCTGCAATACCAGCCTCGGCCTGTGCAGGACAGTGGTGCTGTTGTGAGGGCCGGTTTCCTATAGTGACGTGTTAGGCACACCTTATGGCACAATAGCACAGACTTTTCCGTTAACTACTGCAGATAACTACACGGTAGCAGGAGCGGGATGTCAGATATTAACATAACACGGGCATGATTATTTAATTATCCCCTCGCCCCCGTCACATACAACACCCGCGCAGCGTGCAATTACCCGCTAACCGCCGCCTTTGTCTTCTGACAGTATCTTATTAAAGTTAATGAAATCAAGACGAAGAAGGGCGTGGACCTGCTGCAGAATCTGATCAAGTATTACCACGCGCAGTGCAAGTGAGTGTGCCGGACGGGGTTAATGTGGGCGCCACCGCTGCGCCAATGTAATAGCGGGGTGTTCATTCGGAGCACACGTGGCGCCAGCCGGTGACGGAGCAGCTACTGATGCACATTTCTTCCCAGTTTCTTCCAGGACGGCCTGAAAACTGCGGATAAACTGAAGCAGTACATCGAGAAACTGGCCGCCGACCTGTACAACGTGAGTAGAGGGGTCACTAGGTGGATTTTAAAGGGATTGTCCAGAAGGATAAAAACGTGGCTGCTTTCTTCTATACACAGCGCCACCCCTGTCCATAGGCGGTGTGCGGTATTACAGCTCAGCAACATGCCCTTAAATAGCTCACTTTATGGTCTGAGCCGTAAATAAGACATTCTGAGCACCTACCGCCCCAATACACCCCGTCCCCCGGGTCACAGCCTCCACCTACAATTATGTAGAGTATGGTTAGGAAAGGCTGAGGAACAACCGGTGTCCACAGAGATGATGGCCACTGCTAGTCATCACGTGGCTTTTTTTCTTCTTCTTCTCTTGTTTGTGGGAATGTTGTGTAGCTGCTCCTATGTACGAGAATATAACTACTATAATACTGCTCCTATGTACAAGAATATAACTACTATAATACTGCCCCCTATGTACAAGAATATAACTACTATAATACTGCCCCTATGTACAAGAATATAACTACTATAATACTGCCCCCTATGTACAAGAATATAACTACTATAATACTGCCCCTATGTACAAGAATATAACTACTATAATACTGCCCCTATGTACAAGAATATAACTACTATAATACTGCCCCTATGTACAAGAATATAACTACTATAATACTGCCCCTATGTACGAGAATATAACTACTATAATACTGCCCCCTATGTACAAGAATATAACTACTATAATACTGCCCCTATGTACAAGAATATAACTACAATAATACTGCCCCTATTTACAAGAATATAACTACAATAATACTGCCCCTATTTACAAGAATATAACTACTATAATACTGCCCCTATTTACAAGAATATAACTACTATAATACTGCCTCCTATGCACAAGAATATAACTACTATAATACTGCCCCCTATGTACAAGAATATAACTACTATAATACTGCCCCCTATGTACAAGAATATAACTACTATAATACTGCCCCCTATGTACAAGAATATAACTACTATAATACTGCTCCTATGTACAAGAATATAACTACTATAATACTGCTCCTATGTACAAGAATATAACAACTATAATACTGCCCCCTATGTGCAAGAATATAACTACTATAATACTGCTCCTATGTACAAGAATATAACTACTATAATACTGCCCCCTATGTGCAAGAATATAACTACTATAATACTGCCCCTATGTACAAGAATATAACAACTATAATACTGCCCCCTATGTGCAAGAATATAACTACTATAATACTGCTCCTATGTACAAGATTATAACTACTATAATACTGTCCCTATGTACAAGAATATAACTACTATAATACTGATCGTATGTACATCTATATAACTACTATAATACTGTCCCTATATACAAGAATATAACTACTATAATACTGCCCCCTATGTACAAGAATGTAACTACTATAATACTGCCCCTATTTACAAGAAAATAACTACTATAATACTGCCCCCTATGTACAAGAATATAACTACTATAATACTGCCCCTATGTACAAGAATATAACTACTATAATACTGCCCCCTATGTACAAGAATATAACTACTATAATACTGCCCCTATGTACAAGAATATAACTACTATAATACTGCCCCTATGTACAAGAATATAACTACTATAATACTGCCCCTATGTACAAGAATATAACTACTATAATACTGCCCCTATGTACGAGAATATAACTACTATAATACTGCCCCCTATATACAAGAATATAACTACTATAATACTGCCCCCTATATACAAGAATATAACTACTATAATACTGCCCCCTATGTACAAGAATATAACTACTATAATACTGCCCCTATGTACAAGAATATAACTACTATAATACTGCCCCTATGTACAAGAATATAACTGCTATAATACTGCCCCTATGTACAAGAATATAACTACTATAATACTGCCCCCTATGTACAAGAATATAACTACTGTAATACGGCCCCTATGTACAAGAATATAACTACTATAATACTGCCCCCTATGTACAAGAATATAACTACTATAATACGGCTCCTATGTACAAGAATATAACTACTATAATACTGCTCCTATGTACAAGAATATAACTACTATAATACTGCCCCCTATGTACAAGACAAGAATATAACTACTATAATACTACCCCTATGTTCAAGAATATAACTACTATAATACTGCACCCTATGTACAAGAATATAACTACTATAATACTACCCCTATGTTCAAGAATATAACTACTATAATACTGCACCCTATGTACAAGAATATAACTACTATAATACTACCCCTATGTTCAAGAATATAACTACTATAATACTGCTCCTATGTACAAGAATATATTTATGCTTTTGTAGATAAAGCAGACCCAGGATGAGGAGAAGAAGCAGCTCACCGCCCTGCGGGACCTCATCAAGTCTTCTCTTCAGCTGGATCAGAAGGAGGTAGGTGTACATAGGAAGGTCTCCACGTGATAGAGAGGGAAGCAAAAGGGGATGCCAGTACTAATTTTGGTATGTTTTGCAGCATGACATAAAGCAAGAGCAGCAGATTGGTATAAAAAGCAGTAATGTAATAATGAGTCAGCGGTCGGTCCTCCTAATTGACGACTTTCTTGTTATTTTTAGTACTGCCCCTTTGACTGTAAAACCCAGTGTGACCATATAATGATATTTTCAGCTCCTCCTGCTCTATGTCTCGCTAAGTGCCTTGTATTATATTAACCTCTTCATGTTGGCGGTCATCAGCAGGACACTTTCCACATGATTTATAATTTGTTACAATGTGTCAGTGCAGGTAAAATATATCCATTTGTCCTGACGAGATGCAATTGTAGCAAACTCTCAGCTGTGAGACGCTTCTGTTTAGTAGGGTCCGATCCCTGCTCCCGTATAACAGACGCTTTCTTTGTCGCTCCATTGGGAGACCCAGACAATTGGGTGTATAGCTTCTGCCTCCGGAGGCCACACAAAGTATTACACTTTAAAAAGTGTAACCCCTCCCCTCTGCCTATACACCCCCCCGTGCATCACGGGCTCCTCAGTTTTATGCTTTGTGTGGAAGGGAAGCCCAGAGCGGTTCCGGACAAGCGCTTTACTAAGCGCCTCACTGACACGCGTTACCCCTTCCCCTCTGAAGTCGTTAAGGGTTGGGCTCAATGTCCCAAGGTGGATCCTCCAGTCTCTAGATTGGCGGCTAGATCTGTGGTATCGGTTGCAGATGGCTCATCGCTAAAGGATGCCACTGACAGGCAGATAGAGCTCCTGGTGAAATCCATCTATGAGGCCACGGGCGCGTCTTTTGCCCCGGCTTTTGCAGCCGTGTGGGCTCTCCAAGCTATTTCAGCTTGTCTGGCTGAGAATAATGCAGTCACACGTAATTCTGCTCCGCAGGTTGCGTCTCTGACTTCTCAAGCGTCAGCTTTTTCTTCCTACGCCATGAACGCAGTTCTAGACTCTGCTAGCCGTACAGCGGTGGCATCTGCTAACTCTGTGGCAGTCCGCAGGGCCATGTGGCTGTGCGAATGGAAGGCAGACTTGGCTTCCAAGAGGTTCTTAACCGGTTTGCCGTTTGCTGGCGACCGCTTGTTTGGTGAACGATTGGATGAGATTATTAAGGAATCCAAGGCAAAGGACTCCTCCTTACCCCAGTCCAGACCTAAGAGACCTCAACAACGGAAAATACAATCGAGGTTTCGGTCCTTTCGTCCCTCCGCCAAGCCCCAAGCCTCTTCGTCCAGCAGGCCGGAGAAAGGCCAGAGGAACTCCTATGCGTGGCGGTCCAAGTCACGCCCCCAAAGGCCGCAGGAGACACTGCTTCCAAGGCGGCCTCCTCATGACTCTCGGCATCCCCGAACCGCATCCTCGGTCGGTGGCAGACTCTCCCGCTTTTGCGACGCCTGGTGGCCACATGTTCAAGACCGATGGGTGAGAGACATTCTGTCTCACGGTTACAGGATAGAGTTCAGGATGGCGTGTCAAAACAGCCTGTCCGTCGCTCTGGCGACTCTCCAGCAGTTCGGGTGGATCATCAACTTCCCAAAATCCAGGTTGACACCGACCCAATCACTGACGTACCTTGGGATGGAGTTTCATACTCAGTCAGCAGTAGTCATGCTACCACTGGACAAACAGCTTTCGCTGCAGGCAGTGGTGCAATCTCTTCTCCGGGGTCAGTCACACCCCTTGAGGCGCCTCATGCACTTCCTGGGGAAGATGGTGGCAGCGATGGAGGCAGTGCCCTTCGCGCAATTCCATCTGCGGCCACTCCAGTGGGACATTCTCCGCAAATGGGACAGGAGGTCGGCTTCACTCGACAGGAACGTCTCTCTTTCCCTTGCAACCAAGACGTCACTTCAGTGGTGGCTCCTTCCCACCTCTCTGTCGCTTGGAAAATCCTTCCTACCCCCCACCTGGGCTGTGGTCACCACGGACGCGAGCCTGTCAGGGTGGGGGGCGGTTTTTCTCCACCACAGGGCTCAGGGAACCTGGACTCCGATAGAGTCTTCCCTTCAGATCAATATTCTGGAGATAAGGGCAGTGTATCTAGCCCTATTGGCTTTCCATCGTTGGCTGGAGGGCAGGCAGATCCGGATCCAGTCGGACAACGCCACTGCCGTCGCATACATCAACCACCAAGGCGGCACTCGCAGTCGTCAGGCCTTCCAGGAAGTCCGACGGATTCTGCAGTGGGTGGAAGCCACAGCTTCCACCATCTCCGCAGTTCACATCCCGGGCGTAGAAAACTGGGAAGCAGATTTTCTCAGTCGTCAGGGCATGGACGCGGGGGAATGGTCTCTTCACCCAGACGTGTTTCGAGAGATCTGTCGCCGCTGGGGAACGCCGGACGTCGATCTCATGGCGTCACGGCACAACAACAAAGTCCCGGCATTCATGGCCCGGTCTCAGGATCACAGAGCTCTGGCGGCGGACGCATTAGTTCAGGATTGGTCGCAGTTTCGACTGCCCTATGTATTTCCTCCTCTGGCGATGCTGCCCAGAGTGCTGCGCAAAATCAGGTCCGACTGTCGTCGCGCCATTCTCGTCGCCCCAGATTGGCCGAGGCGGTCGTGGTACCCGGATCTGTGGCATCTCACGGTGGGTCAACCGTGGGCGCTCCCAGACCGCCCAGACTTGCTGTCTCAAGTGCCGTTTTTCCATCTGAATTCTGCGGCCCTCAACCTGACTGTGTGGCCATTGAGTCCTGGCTCCTAGCGTCCTTAGGGTTATCTCAAGAGGTCATTGCCACCATGAGACAGGCCAGGAAACCAACGTCCGCCAAGATCTATCACAGGTCTTGGAGGATCTTCTTATCCTGGTGCTCTGAAAAGGGTTTTACTCCCTGGCCGTTTGCCTTGCCCACTTTTCTTTCATTCCTTCAATCCGGAATGGACAAGGGTTTGTCTCTCGGCTCTCTCAAGGGACAAGTATCGGCGCTATCCGTATTTTTTCAAAAGCGCCTGGCCAGGCTTCCGCAGGTCCGCACGTTCCTGCAGGGAGCTTGCCACATAGTCCCACCTTACAAGCGTCCGCTGGAACCCTGGGATCTTAACAGGGTGCTAACGGCTCTTCAGAAACCACCTTTCGAGCCGCTGCGGGATGTCTCTTTATCACGTCTTTCGCAGAAGGTGGCATTTCTAGTGGCAGTTACATCGCTCCGTAGAGTATCGGAGCTGGCAGCGCTGTCATGCAAAGCCCCCTTCCTGGTTTTTCACCAGGATAAGGTGGTTCTGCGTCCGGTCCCGGAATTTCTCCCTAAGGTGGTATCCCCTTTTCATCTCAATCAGGATATCTCCTTACCTTCATTTTGCCCTCATCCAGTTCACCAATGTGAAAAGGATTTGCACTCGTTAGATCTGGTGAGAGCACTCCGGTTCTACGTGTCTCGCACGGCGCCCCTGCGCCGTTCAGATGCGCTTTTTGTCCTTGTGGCTGGTCAGCGTAAGGGTTCGTAGGCTTCCAAGTCAACCTTGGCTCGGTGGATCAAGGAACCGATTCTTGAAGCTTACCGTTCTTCTGGGCTTCCGCTTCCTTCAGGGTTGAAAGCCCATTCTACCAGAGCCGTGGGTGCGTCCTGGGCATTGCGGCACCGGGCTACGGCTCAGCAGGTGTGTCAGGCAGCTACCTGGTCTAGTCTGCACACTTTCACGAAACACTATCAGGTGCATACCTACGCTTCGGCAGATGCCAGCCTAGGTAGGCGAGTCCTTCAGGCGGCGGTTGCCCACCTGTAAGAGGAGGGCCGTTTCGGCTCTTTTTATTGAGGTATTCTTTTACCCACCCAGGGACTGCTTTTGGACGTCCCAATTGTCTGGGTCTCCCAATGGAGCGACAAAGAAGAAGGGAATTTTGTTTACCGTAAATTCCTTTTTTTCTAGCTCCTATTGGGAGACCCAGCACCCGCCCCTGTCCCCTTCGGGCTGTTGTTCTTTTGTGTACACATGTTGTTCATGTTGAATTGTTCTTTTGGTTCATGGTTTTCAGTTCTCCGAACATCCTTCGGATTGAATTTACCTTAGACCAATTTATGTTTCCTCCTTCCTGCTTTTGCACCAAAACTGAGGAGCCCGTGATGCACGGGAGGGTGTATAGGCAGAGGGGAGGGGTTACACTTTTTAAAGTGTAATACTTTGTGTGGCCTCCGGAGGCAGAAGCTATACACCCCAATTGTCTGGGTCTCCCAATAGGAGCTAGAAGAAAAGGAATTTACGGTAAGTAAACAAAATTCCTTTCTTTCCCAATCGGCTTCCATCACTGATGCCCCAGCAGCATCAGAAGAGACCGATTGGGTTAATAAAATTTTTTTTCTTTGGAACCAAAAACTGAAACTGCCCTCAAGATTTCCTTTTTTTTTCCATGCGTGACAGCAAGCAGAGATTTTGAAAATGGTAAACTAGTTGATAATGGACTCTTAATGATGTCACGGTTAAATTATATTTTACCCTTAAAATTTTTTATTAGTGACCATAGAGAACTGATTACTAATGATGAGCGAGCACGGCCATGCTCTATACTCCTTCCGAGCAGCCGGGTGCTCATATGGCTGCAGCTCGAGTCCCCGGCTATAATGGAAGTCAACGGGGAACGCAAACATTTTTTTTTTTTTAAGAGTCCCTGGAAAAATGCTCGATTTCCCCTTTGACTTCTATTAGGGCACTTTCACATCGTGTTGTCACCTACGTTCACTGGTCCCATCGGGGCATCCGTCCGAACCCCCCCCCCCCCTGCAAAGCGTGTTTCGGACATATACACCGAAGGGGCCATTGACTATAATGGAGCAGACTGAGTCAGCGTGTGCTCTTGTCTCGCTCCATTTTCGGGCATATACGTTTTCTGCAGACGGACACCCGGATGTAGTAGATTACGATCGGGTGTCCGTCTGCAGAAGACGTATATGCCCGAAAATGGAGCGAGACAACAGCACACGCTGACTCAGTCTGCTTCATTATAGTCAATGGCCCCTTCAGCGTATATGTCCAAAACACGTTTTGCGGGGGGATGGGGGGGGGTTCGGACGGATGTCCTGATGGGACTAGTGAACGTAGGTGACAACGCGATGTGAAAGTGCCCTTATACGTGGGTCGTGACCATCCAAGCATCCAAATGCTCGTTACGAGTCCCAAGCACCCGAGCATGGTAGTGCCCGCTCATCACTAGTTACGAGTACCGAGCACCCGAGCATGGTAGTGCCCGCTCATCACTAGTTACGAGTACCGAGCACCCGAGCATGGTAGTGCCCGCTCATCACTAGTTACGAGTACCGAGCACCCGAGCATGGTAGTGCCCGCTCATCACTAGTTACAAGTACTGAGCACCTGAGCATGGTAGCGCCTGCTCATCACTAGTTACAAGTACTGAGCACCTGAGCATGGTAGTGCCCGCTCATCACTAGTTACAAGTACCGAGCACCTGAGCATGGTAGTGCCCGCTCATCACTAGTTACCAGTACTGAGCACCTGAGCATGGTAGTGCCCGCACCTCACTAGTTACGAGTACTGAGCACCCGAGCATGGTAGTGCCCGCTCCTCACTAGTTACGAGTACTGAGCACCTGAGCGTGGTAGTGCTCAGTTATCACTCGTTACGAGTACTGAGCACCTGAGCATGGTAGTGCCCGCTCCTTACTAGTTACAAGTACTGAGCACCTGAGCATGGTAGTGCCCGCACCTCACTAGTTACGAGTACTGAGCACCCGAGCATGGTAGTGCCCGCACCTCACTAGTTACAAGTACTGAGCACCTGAGCATGGTAGTGCCCGCACCTCACTAGTTACGAGTACTGAGCACCCGAGCATGGTAGTGCCCGCTCCTCACTAGTTACGAGTACTGAGCACCCGAGCATGGTAGTGCTCAGTTATCACTAGTTACGAGTACTGAGCACCTGAGCATGGTAGTGCCCGCTCCTTACTAGTTACAAGTACTGAGCACCTGAGCATGGTAGTGCTCGCTCATCACTAGTTAAGAGTACTGAGCACCTGAGCATGGTAGTGCCCACTCATCACTAGTTACAAGTACTGAGCACCTGAGCATGGTAGTGCCCGCTCATCACTAGTTACCAGTACTGAGCACCCGAGCATGGTGGTGCCCGCTCATCACTAGTTACCAGTACTGAGCACCCGAGCATGGTAGTGCCCGCTCCTCACTAGTTACGAGTACTGAGCACCCGAGCATGGTAGTGCTCAGTTATCACTAGTTACGAGTACTGAGCACCTGAGCATGGTAGTGCCCGCTCCTTACTAGTTACAAGTACTGAGCACCTGAGCATGGTAGTGCTCGCTCATCACTAGTTAAGAGTACTGAGCACCTGAGCATGGTAGTGCCCACTCATCACTAGTTACAAGTACTGAGCACCTGAGCATGGTAGTGCCCGCTCATCACTAGTTACCAGTACTGAGCACCCGAGCATGGTGGTGCCCGCTCATCACTAGTTACCAGTACTGAGCACCCGAGCATGGTAGTGCCCGCTCATCACTAGTTACGAGTACAGAGCACCCGAGCATGGTAGTGCACACTCATCACTAGTTAAAAGTACTGAGCACCTGAGCATGGTAGTGCCCGCTCATCACTAGTTACCAGTACTGAGCACCCGAGCATGGTAGTGCCCGCTCATCACTAGTTACGAGTACAGAGCACCCGAGCATGGTAGTGCACACTCATCACTAGTTACAAGTACTGAGCACCTGAGCATGGTAGTGCCCGCTCATCACTAGTTACGAGTACTGAGCACCCGAGCATGGTAGTGCCCACTCATCACTAGTTACAAGTACTGAGCAGCTGAGCATGGTAGTGCCCACTCATCACTAGTTACGAGTACTGAGCACCCGAGCATGGTAGTGCCCGCTCATCACTAGTTACGAGTATTGAGCACCCGAGCATGGTAGTGCCCGCTCATCACTAGTTACGAGTACTGAGCACCCGAGCATGGTAGTGCCCGCTCATCACTAGTTACAAGTACTGAGCACCTGAGCATGGTAGTGCCCGCTCATCACTAGTTACGAGTACTGAGCACCCGAGCATGGTAGTGCCCGCTCATCACTAGTTACGAGTACAGAGCACCCGAGCATGGTAGTGCCCGCTCCTCACTAGTTATGAGTACTGAGCACCTGAGCATGGTAGTGCCCGCTCATCACTAGTTACGAGTACAGAGCACCCGAGCATGGTAGTGCCCGCTCCTCACTAGTTACGAGTACTGAGCACCCGAGCATGGTAGTGCCCGCTCATCACTAGTTACGAGTACAGAGCACTCGAGCATGGTAGTGCCCGCTCCTCACTAGTTACGAGTACTGAGCACCTGAGCATGGTAGTGCCCGCTCATCACTAGTTACGAGTACAGAGCACCCGAGCATGGTAGTGCCCGCTCATCACTTGTTACGAGTACTGAGCACCTGAGCATGGTAGTGCCCACTCATCACTTGTTACGAGTACTGAGCACCTGAGCATGGTAGTGCCCGCTCCTCACTAGTTACGAGTACTGTGCACTCGAGCATGGTAGTGCCCGCTCATCACTAGTTACGCGTTCTGAGCACCTGAGCATGGTAGTGCCCGCTCATCACTAGTTACGAGTACTGTGCACTCGAGCATGGTAGTGCCCGCTCATCACTAGTTACCAGTACTGACCACCCGTGCATGGTAGTGCTCACTTATCACTAGTTACCAGTACTGAGCACCCGAGCATGGTAGTGCCCACTCATCACTAGTTACCAGTACTGGGCACTCGGTTGGCATGGTTGTGCTCACTCATCATTAGTTAGGTAGTTTTCCTTTATAAAAAGTCATTATTGACATGTTCAGGTTCTCAGGGATCCAGAAATCTGTTGTTTTAATCTCCAGTGATCTGTTGGACTCTGTCCCTGACTAATCAAACTTGTAATCATTTGCAAAATCATTTCTGTAAGACTAGTGTTGAGTGGACCCGGATTGGCAAAATCCGGATCTGCACGGTTTGAGCGGCAGATCCGAGTCCGACCCGGACGCGGGATTCCGGGTGCACGATCCGGAGGTTTGTTTTTTTCTTTCTCTCTCTCTCAAAATTACTGAGGGTCGGACGTTCTCCAGCCATAAGTCCCGGCCAGAGATCATCAGACTGGGGGGATTTGTACACCAATATAATGTGCTATACAAACAGGGTCATTTTTGGGGGATTTTTCATATATATATATATATATATATTTTTTATTTTTTTTTTTTGCCAGTCAATGCCGCTTTCTCCCTTGGTGGAGTCGTCAGTGCTGTACCATGCTGGTAGCCAGTGTGATTACACTCGTTCCTGGCGACCAGTGTTGTGCCACCCTGGCTGCTCAGTCTGGGCATTGGGCAGACCGAACATTCATTGCTATGAACTGACGCAGTGCAGATGGCGATGATCGCCCGGCTTTCTGTACTGTCATAGGGTCTGTTTTTGTGTGTTTTTTTTAGCTTCTGCCTATGGACCAGATTTACCATTTTCCTTCAAACTTTCAAAAGATGTACAAAAAAATTCCCGTTTTTTTTTTTTGTTTTTTTTTTTTTTTTAGTAAGTAAAAAAAGACCTATTTTGGTCCCTTTCATGATACTCATGGGTGCAAAGAAGGTTTCTTATTCTGGAAGATCCGGCACATTGAGTTATAAGGGATCGGTGTAATACTTGATTTGCTAGTTCCAGGCCGGATTCTGGTCCCCATATAAGTCTATAGGGACCAGAATGGTGGTAGAAGAGAGAGGGGGATAGGAGCAAGTGCACTGTACTTACCGAGGCTCCGGCGCAGTTGTACACTGCTCCCGCGGCCTCTCCTTCACTTCCTGGGCCGCTCATTATTGCTCATGCATATGCACTGCTTTCCCGCCCACCGATCGTCCTGGCGTCTGTGATTGGTTGCAGTCAGACGCACCCCCAGCCTGTTCAGCCAGTCTGCGGGTCATTATCATGGTATACAAATAAATAAAACAATTGGCTTAGGGTCCACCCATATCATGATACCCAGCACAGATAAAGCCTATGGCTACAGGCAGAAGCCCCCAGCCGTGTGCTTATCTTGACTCTGTATGAAGATAGGAAGAACCACATGCAACTTATTTTTTAATTGTTTAATTAAATAATTTAAAAATTTGCATGCATTCCAACCCCCCAGTGGACATATGATGTAGCAGAGTTGAAGTTCAAATACTGTGTGTGGCCACAGCATATCATCATACCTACTCAGAACACGTATTTCTGGGCATCACAGTATAAAATGGGGCACACCATTGCACCGGGTGACATCCCAGAGCAGTGCCTAATAGGGCACACTGTGGCACCGGATGACATCCCAGGGCAGTACCTCATATGGCACACTATAGCATCAGATGACATGCGAGAGCAGTGCCTAATAGGGCACACCATGGCATCGGATGACATCTCAGGTCAGTGCCTAATAGGGCACCCTGTTGCACCGGATGACATCCCAGGGCAGTACCTCATGTGGCACACTATGGCACCGGATGATAACCCAGGTCAGTGCCTAATAGGGCACACTGTGGCACCTGATGACATCCCGGGACTGCCTAACATGGCACCCCATTGCATCGGATGACATCCCAGGGCAGTGCGTAATATGGCACACCATGGCACCAGATGACATCCCAGGGCAGTGCGTAATATGGCACACCATGGCACTGGATGATATCCCAGGGCAGTGCCTAATATGGCACCGGATGACATCTCTCGTAGAGGGTTTGACTAACCGAGTGAGTGATAATACATCTTATTCTCAGTGGTCGATCTTATCAATATCTCTGATGCATTACTAAGGATTAAGATATATTGTGTCGCGTTCTCACTCTATATACAGGACTGTGCAGAAGTTTTAGGTAGGTATGGGAAACAAAATGCTGCACTGGAAGAAAGATGAAAAGAATACAAGTGTTAATGATTTGCATTGTATTAATTGATAAAAATAAAGTGAATGAACAAAATAGAAATCTACATCCCATAAGTATGTGGTGACCACCCTTCACCTCCATCATTTCTTCTCGATCTCTTGTACAGTTTGAAGGAACTCGGCAGTATGTTTTTCCAAACATCTTGGAGACCTGATCCCCGATCTTCTGTGTATGAGGCTTGTGCGGATCCTTCATGTGATCCCAGACAGACGGGATGATGTGAGATCAGGGCTCTGCGGGGGCCGGCTCATCACGTCCAGGGCTCTGCGGGGGCCGGCTCATCACGTCCAGGGCTCTGCGGGGGCCGGCTCATCACGTCCAGGGCTCTGCGGGGGCCGGCTCATCACGTCCAGGGCTCTGCGGGGGCCGGATCATCACGTCCAGGGCTCTGCGGGGGCCGGATCATCGCGTCCAGGATTCCTCGTTCTTCTTAATGACATTGGCTGAATATTTGGGGTCATTCTCCGGCTGCAAAAATAATTTGGAGCCAATGAGAAACCTCTCTTATCATAATAGATGATGGATCAGTATCTGCTTGTATTTCTCAGCACAGAAAATCCCCATCTCAATTTTCTGAAACTTAGCTCCTAACTTGTAGGACCCTCCATGTGCTTCTCAGTTCCTGCAGACCATCATTATCGTTGTTCTCCAGCTCTTCACAGGATAAAACTCCTTCTGTTACAACCAAGTATTTCAGATTTTGACTCCTCAGTCCTGAGCACCTGATGCCATTTTTCTGCACCCCAGTTCCTTTGTTTTCGTACATAGTTGAGTCACTTGGCATTGTTTCCATGTTGAGGATATGGCTTTTGGGCCTCAATTCTTCCATGAAGAGCTCTTCTGACCAGACTTTTCTGAACAGTAGATGGGTTTAGCTGAGTCTCACTGGTGGCTGCCAGTTCTGAGTTGATGCCACTGCTGGACACCTTTCCATTTCAATGGAAAGTAAGCATGATGTGTCTTTCATCTCCTTGGCTGATCACTGCATCTACGCTCCTCAACGTAGCCCATTTCTTGGAGCTTGAGCAGCACATCTGGAAACCCCTGTCTGCTGTGAATTTTTTCCTGGGAGACACCTTGCTGATGCAGTATAACTACCTTGTGTCTTGTTGCTGTGCTCCGTCTCGTCATAGTGTATGAACTGTGACTGACAAGAGACTGTCTTCCACAACCTCACCTTTGTAGAAGAGTTTGTCTGTTCCGCAGCAGAAAAAAGTATTTTCAGCTTACCCCAGGATATATGGTCCCCGGAAAAATTTGCGGTGCACAGATCCTCCAGCATAGCCCAGTCTAGAACCAACAGTAAGGGGTACTTTGCACACTACGACATCGCAGCTGCGATGTCGGTGGGGTCAAATCGAAAGTGACTCACATCCGGCGTCGCTGTCGATATCGTAGTGTGTAAATCCTTTATGATACGATTAACGAGCGCAAAAGCGTCGTAATCGTATCATCGGTGTAGGGTCTGACGGTCCGATGTTGTTCCTCGTTCCTGCGGCAGCACACATCGCTGTGTGTGAAGCCGCAGGAGCGAGGAACAGCAGCTTACCTGCGTCCTGCAGCTCACGCCGGCTATGCGGAAGGAAGGAGGTGGGCGGGATGTTTACGTCCCGCTCATCTCCGCCCCTCCGCTTCTATTGGCCGCCTGCCGTGTGACGTCGCTGTGACGCCGCATGACCTGCCCCCTCAGGAAGGAGGTGGGTCGCCGGCCAGAGCGACATTGCAGGGCAGGTAAGTGCATGTGAAGCTGCCGTAGCGATAATGTTCGCTACGGCAGCGATCACAAGATATCGTACCTGCGACGGGGGCGGGGACTATCGCGCTCGGCATCGCTACAATCGGCTTGCAATGTCGCAGCGTGCAAAGTACCCCTAAGTAAATGAGGGGAGGAAGGGCACAGGGAAAAAATGGAATCCAGCACCAATGGCCCCCTTCCTCCCCTCATTGACTTACTATTTGTCTGTTTCTCACCCAGCTTTAAACCTCCTACACAGCTGTTTCTGTTTCAGTAAATGATCGGGTTTGCTACAAAAAATTGTTTAAAAGAACTGAAGTCCTCAGTGGTTGATACCTTTTTAATGGCTAACTGAAAAGATGGTGGTAATAGCGAGATTTCCAGACTACTCAGGTCTCTTCATCAGGCATGGTATTGGCTAACACGGTACAAAGATATATTTTACCTGTATCGTGTTTGCTACAGTCAGTTACTCATACACCTGACCATCATTTTTGACTTTTTGCAACCCTATGAGATCTGACGACGGCAAAAGGCGGTCACCAAATATTGATTTGATTTTTCTGGTTGGTGCATTTGTTAATTGATAATAACACTTATTGACAACGTTCTCACTGCAGCATTTTTTCACATCTGTCCAATACTTTTGCACCGCCCTGTATTTATTGGTATACAGCAGGTGAGCGACTACGACTCTCAGCGTGCCATGACCACAAGTGGCCGGAGCATGCTGGTCGTTGCAGTTGGCCTATATGGCAGACCAGTGCCCTATGATGTAACGTGAGTTATCCACGGATGTATCCTGCGGTGGAGCGGATCTTTTTCAGAATCTGCGGATATTTCTTAGCGCTCTGGGATTTCTCTTAGAAAGTGAAACGTCAGGAAATTCCTGTTTCTCCGTGGGAAAAATGTGAGCGGCATAAGAGCGAGTTGTGTGGACATCAAAAAGCAGAAATGCTGAAAAAGAGATTAGGGGTAATGGCGAAGGATTTTGGAAAATGCTTCTTAAAGGGGAATTCCACCTGCAGAGCAAATTTCACTGAAATACAGCACAACCACCCTCATCCTCCTATCCTCCTTCCTTACGCTTTACAATGGTGAGGGTCACCAGGAGTTATTCTGAGCAGGGCAGGAGATGGCAAGATGGTGCCGAGGACCGACACAAACGAAAAGACTCAACAGACGAGCCAGTTGTCAGCTTACAGCCATCTGTCTGGACTCCCCCCATCCACATGCACGCTCGGCTCAGCTGAGCATTCATGTGTTCTCTATGGGGAGAGAGGAATACGCCGCTGCCAGACTCAACTCAGCTGCACTCTGTGTTTAAAGGGAACCTGTCACCAGATTTGGAGACTATAAGCTGCGGCCACCACCAGTCGACTCTTATATACAGTATTCTGGATTGCTGTTTATAAGAGTCCAGGTCGCTGCGTAGAACGTAAAAAACACTTTTATAATACTCACCTAATGGGCGGTCCGCTGGGTGTCGCTTTTGTCCGGTCCAGTGCCTCCTTTCTCTGGTCCGGCGCCTCCTGTCTCTAGTTTCGGCGCCTCCTGTCTCTAGTTTCGGCGCCTCCTGCCTCCGGTTTCGGCGCCTCCTGCCTCTGGTTTCGGCGCCTCCTCTCTCCGGTTTCGGTGCCTCCTCTCTCTGGTTTCGGCGCCTCCTCTCTCCGGTTTCGGCGCCTCCTCTCTCCGGTTTCGGCGCCTCCTCTTTCCGGTCTTGCGCCTCAACTCTGCTGCGCTCTCCATCTTCCTATGACCCAGCCCAGTACGGATGACGTGTCCACTAGCTGGCATTGCGGTCCTGCGCACGCACACTTCTTTCTGGCGTACTCAGGGCAGATCAAATTACTCTAATGCGCAGGTGCGAGGAAGGGTTACAGACTGCCCGCACCTGCGCACTACAATACTTTGAGCTGCCCTGAACAGCGGAGATCAGAGTGCGCCTGCGCAGGACCGCAATGCCAACTAGTGTGCATGAGATGGGACGCATCATCCATACTTGGCTGGGTCGAAGGAGGACAGCAATTGCAGAAGAGAGGAGGCTCCGGATCAGAGAGCGGAAGAGCCGCACTAGGAAAAGGAGGAGCCGGACCTCAGAGCAGCAACTCCCATCGGACTGGAGTACCCCTGTAGGTGAGTATTATAAAAGTGATTTTTATATTTTACACAGCGACCAGGGCTCTTATATACAGTATATTGGAATGCTGTATATAAGAGCTCAGTGGTGCTGGCCACAGCTTATAGTCACCAAATCTTGTGACAGCTTCCCTTTAAGTTGAAAATATAGAATCAGAAAGCACCGGGATCTGTAATTTTGGGAGTTTTTTTTACATTGAAGTTAATGGAAAATAGATCATAATTGCTGGGAATCTGTTTAACGGATCCCTGTTTTTAAGCCATGCGCATGCGCAGAACACTGGAGACACTTCTAGTAACGACGAATCTGTTGCAAATAGAACAAAAACAGATGCAAAATGGAAACTAAAGTGTGCGTCCTTTTATTGCTCTGCAGGTTTTTTAATATTGAATCCATATGGCAACTGATCATGTGAACAGAGCCTTAGAGAGGTTAAAGGGGTTGTCCGTGACTTGACCATTGACCGATCCTTAGGATAGGTCATGAATGACTGACTGGTGGGAGTGCAACACCCGGCACCACGGCCGATCAACTGGTCTGTGCCACCACCGGCTGGACCTAATCCGTTCTAGAGCTGCACAGCTCCATCAGCTGTATAGTGGCTGCAGCCAGGTACTGCACATCTGACCCTATTGATTTGAATGAAGCAAATATGCAATACCCAGCCGTATCCAGAAGTAACGTGTGTCGAACCCCCATCCGATCAGACATTGTGACTTGACCATTGATGGACGATCCTTAGGATAGGTAATCAAACAGCTTTTCAGCCTATCCTAGAACTGTAATCACACTTCGTTCTGTAATGTCCTCGGTGCCGCTGCTTTCTAGTAAGTGGTTTATCTCACTCCAGAGCTGGATTTGCAATTACACTGTTGTTTTATATTGTCCTTTTTGCTGCTGTCTTCTTTGAAGTGTTTTACTTTATCCCAAATCTGTAATCACCGTTACACTGCTGAGAACTGTTCTATAATGTCCTTCATGCTGCTGCTTTCTGGTGTTTTATTTTACTCAAAGCTGGATTTACATCTACACTGCCCAATACTGCTGTATAATATCCTCCATGATGCAGCTGCTTCTGAAAAAGAGTTTAATAGAGACAGGAGAGGAGGAATCCCTCATGTCTGTGTGTGCAGTGTATGGGATACATCATATTGGCTTGCCTCCACTCACTAGCTCAGAGACAACTGCTGCTGTATAATGTCCTCCGTGCTGTTGTTGTTGTTGTTGTTGTTGTTGTTGTTGATGATGAACATGTGCTGCATAGAGACAGGAAAACTGGAATCCCTCCTATGTGTGCAGTGTATGGGAGACATCATAACAGCTAGTCTCCACCCACTAGCTCAGAGACAACCGGTGCTGTATAATGCCCTCCATTTTGCTGTTTCTGAACATGTGCTGCATGACGTGAGGAGAGCAGGAATCCTTCCTCTGTGTGTTTTGTGTATGGGAGACATAGCAGCTAGTCTTCATCCACTAGCTCAGAGACAACTGGTGCTGTATAATGTCCTCCATGCTGCTGCTTCTGAACATGTGCTGCATAGAGACAGGATAGCAGGAATCCCTCATGTGTGTGCTGTGTATGGGCGACATAGCAGCGAGTCTTCACCCACTAACTCAGAGACAGCTGCTGCTCTATAATGTCCTTCATGCTGCTGCTTCTCAACATGTGCTTCATAGAGGCAGAAGAGCAGGAATCCCTTATGTCTGTGTGTGCTGTGTATGGGAGACGACATAGCTGCGAGTCTCCATCCACTAGCTCAAAGATAACTGCTGCTTTGTAATGTCCTCCATGCTGCTGTATAATGTCCTCCATGCTGCTGTATAATGTCCTCCATGCTGCTGTATAATGTCCTCCATGCTGCTGTATAATGTCCTCCATGCTTCTGTATAATGTCCTCCATGCTGCTGTATAATGTCCTCCATGCTGCTGTATAACGTCCTCCATGCTGCTGTATAATGTCCTCCATGCTTCTGTATAATGTCCTCCATGCTGCTGTATAATGTCCTCCATGCTGCTGTATAACGTCCTCCATGCTGCTGTATAACGTCCTCCATGCTGCTGTATAACGTCCTCCATGCTGCTGCTTCTAAACATGTGCTACATAGAGGCAGGAGAAGAGGAATCCCTCATGCCTGTGTGTGCTGTGCATGGGAGACGACATAGCAGGTAGTTTCCACCCACCAACTCAGGGACAACTGAAAATTAGACAAAGAGCCCTCAGAGGGGAAAGCTAGTGGACAATGCAGGATAAGGGACACTATAATGGGGGTATATATGCTGCCAGTAGGGTTGTGAGCTGTCAGATGTTCTGGATTGTAAGATTGAAGCGTATCTATGTGGGAAGGAGAGAATATTTTATCACTTGTGATTTCCACCCGCACTGGAAGGATGTGACAGAACGTCTCGGAAATTGTAGTGTAACTTTACATATTACATCCCGCTCTATAATGCACTCCCGCTGGGGAACGCCGCGCTCACCGTACACAGAATGTTTACCTCCGCGTGGCACTGTTATTTAGCAGCGGTTCTGGGACTTGTTTATCCTGGGTCCTGGCAGGAGGCAGACGGGTGATATCCTTCACAGTCTGCTTTGCGTCTATCCTCTCTTCTAGAGTTTTCGGCAGCGCTTTCTATCTGCGCTGTACGAGACGTATCGCCTCAGGGAGACAATACCTGGTTGTGGGAGGCTTTGTTGTTTTTTTATGTTCTGTATACTGAGGGAGGGGGATGTCTGGCTGCAAACAATAGTCTCAAGAAGGCACTGTGACATTGCCGAGACCCAAGGAGCGTTCTTGCGCGTTTTTCGATTGTGTTTTTGTGCATTTTTGGGCTCAAAACTGCATGATTTTGCTTCCCCAGTGAAGCCTATGAGTTTTCATTTTTGCTGTTTGCGCATAACTTTTTTTTTTAAGTTTTTGAGCTTAAAAAAAACCCCAAATAATGGACCTGTCAATTCTTTCCTGCACTTTTCTGCGTTTTCCCCCCATGCAATGCATTGGAAAAACGCAGAGCTCAAAAATGCAGTAAAAACGCATGCATTTTTACCGGTGCGTTTTTGCTGCGGGTGCGTTTTTAGCGGCCAAAAACGCAGCATGCACACACAGCCTTACATGGACTCTGGAGTCAGCAAAGGGCAAACGAAAAAGCTGGATTAAAAGGGGTGTCCCCTATCAGAAGAGTTTGTCATATAAGCTCTGCTAATAGTAAAAAAACAAAAGAAAGTGGCAGAATGACTAAAACTTAACCTTTATTCTAATTGCTATAAAAGGTTTCCAAAACTCGCAGGCATAATACACATAATACACATAACACACCCCAAAAAGCTTCACTGGGTAATAGTGAGAAGAGGTCTTAAAAACCAACAGCGGATTCTGATCACTAATGTTATTAGTGTCCCAACAAGGTAAAAAAAAAAAAAACGCACCCAAAAACGAACCGAAACATAGCAAAAACAGATGCGTTTTTCAGCCACGAGGTGCAGTATTCAGGTGCAGAAAGTTTCTGCAGCGTGTGCACGTAGCCTTATAAAAGCTGGGCACTGACTACTGTACATTGTATCACAGGGTCACATCTTCAGTGTTATCCCATGGAAAGATATAATAAAATATTTACTAAAAAGTGAGGGGTGTACTAACCTTTGTGATCTATCAGAACGCCAGGTCAGTATAGGATAAGTAATGTAATGTATGTACACAGTGACTCAACTCCACCAGCAGAATAGTGAGTGCAGCTCTTGAGTATTTAAAGCGCACCAATCACCAGGATTTTCCTATATAACCTAAAGCCAGTGCTATACTGGCACTATCAGGCTGATTCTATACATACTTTTAGTTGTCCACTTGGATGTATAGGTTTTTTGAAACAAGCAAGTTAAGTTTGTAAAATGAGCAGCTTTTTGATTGGCAGCAGCTGCCGATCAGCTGAGAACTGGGGTGGGTTTTCATAGTGATTCCTGCCCCCCTGCCTGTCCATCCTCCCCCTATCTGTTATTTATGCTAACTCTATTATAAAATCGTTTTACTAAGTGGCTAGAAGGACCTGTGCTGATGTCATACCCATGTGACCAGAAGGGGCGGGGTCACAGAAAACAGAACAATAATGTTGCTTCCTGGTATCAGCTATGTTGGCTGAGGCCCTGCCCCTTCTGTTCATATGGGTATGACATCAGCACAGGTCCTTCTAGCCACTTAGTAAAACGACTCTATAATAGAATTAGCATAAATAACAGATGGGGTGGATGGACTGGCAGGGGGAGAAAGGAATCACTATGAACCCCCCCCTATCAGCTGATCGGCAGCTGCTGTCATCCTGGTGATTGGTGCGGTTTAACTGGTAAGTAATGTACGTAGACTGTCGGCTTATGCTAATTTTATATACTGTAGATACATAGAGAGAGAATCTGTACATTCCTATGAAGAAAATATATTTGATTTGAAATTAATGATAAGATTGTGGTGAATTTTGATTATTTCATCGGCATCTGCAGTAGTGACTGTGTGATGTTGCTTTACTTGTCAATAATGTTTAATTAGTGTTTTTGCTTTTGTCTTTCATTTGCTTACATGATTGAAGTCTAGGAGAGTAAGTTTTGTCATCTGTCGGTCTGACTTCATTATCAGTCTATTCCTTCATAATCACTCTTTACCGGGTCTATTTTTTATTGAAATTAATGACCACACAGCACAACAACCGCTCACAGGAATTTTATAACTACTATAATACTGCTCCTATATACAAGAATATAACTACTATAATACTGCCCCTATGTACAAGAATATAACTACTATAATACTGCCCCTATGTACAAGAATATAACTACTATAATACTGCTCCTATGTATAAGAATATAACTACTATAATACTGCCCCTATGTACAAGAATATAACTACTATAATACTGCCCCTATGTACAAGAATATAACTACTATAATACTGCTCCTATGTACAAGAATATAACTACTATAATACTGCCCCTATGTACAAGACTATAACTACTATAATACTGCCTCCTATGTACAAGAATATAACTACTATAATACTGCCCCTATGTACAAGAATATATCTACTATAATACTGCCCCTATGTACAAGAATATAACTACTATAATACCGCCCCTATGTACAAGAATATAACTACTATAATACTGCCCCTATGTACAAGAATATAACTACTATAATATCGCCCCTATGTACAAGAATATAACTACTATAATACTGCCCCTATGTACAAGAATATAACTACTATAATACTGCCCCTATGTACAAGAATATAACTACTATAATACTGCCCCTATGTACAAGAATATTACTACTATAATACTGCCCCTATGTACAAGACTATAACTACTATAATACTGCCCCCTATGTACAAGAATATAACTACTATAATACTGCTCTCTATGTACAAGAATATAACTACTATAATACTGCCCCTATGTACAAGAATATAACTACTATAATACTGCCCCTATGCACAAGAATATAACTACTATAATACTGCCCCTATGTACAAGAATATAACTACTATAATACTGCCCCTATGTACAAGAATATAACCACTATAATACTGCTCCTATGTACAAGAATATAACTACTATAATACTGCCCCCTATGTACAAGAATATAACTACTATAATACTGCCCCCTATGTACAAGAATATAACTACTATAATACTGTCCCTATGTACAAGAATATAACTACTATAATACTGCTCCTATGTACAAGAATATAACTACTATAATACTGCCCCTATGTACAAGAATATAACTACTATAATACTGCCCCTATGTACAAGAATATAACTACTATAATACTGCCCCTATGTACAAGAATATAACTACTATAATACTGCTCCCTATGTACAAGAATATAACTATTATAATACTGCCCCCTATGTACAAGAATATAACTACTATAATACTGCTCCTATGTACAAGAATATAACTACTATAATACTGCCCCCTATGTACAAGAATATAACTACTATAATACTGCCCCTATGTACAAGAATATAACTACTATAATACTGCCCCCTATGTACAAGAATATAACTACTATAATACTGCCCCTATGTACAAGAATATAACTACTATAATACTGCCCCCTATGTACAAGAATATAACTACTATAATACTGCCCCCTATGTACAAGAATATAACTACTATAATACTGCTCCCTATGTACAAGAATATAACTACTATAATACTGCCCCCTATGTACAAGAATATAACTACTATAATACTGCCCCTATGTACAAGAGTATAACTACTATAATACTGCTCCTATGTACAAGAATATAACTACTATAATACTGCCCCTATGTACAAGAATATAACTACTATAATACTGCTCCTATGTACAAGAATACAACCACTATAATACTGCCCCTATGTACAAGAATATGACTACTATAATACTGCCCCTATGTACAAGAATATAACTACTATAATACTGCCCCTATGTACATGAATATATCTACTATAATACTGCCCCTATGTACATGAATATATCTACTATAATACTGCCCCTATGTACAAGAATATAACTACTATAATACTGCCCCTATGTACAAGAATATAACTACTATAATACTGCCCCTATGTACAAGAATATAACTACTATAATACTGCCCCTATGTACAAGAATATAACCACTATAATACTGCTCCTATGTACAAGAATATAACTACTATAATACTGCCCCTATGTACAAGAATATAACCACTATAATACTGCTCCTATGTACAAGAATATAACTACTATAATACTGCCCCCTATGTACAAGAATATAACTACTATAATACTGCCCCCTATGTACAAGAATATAACTACTATAATACTGTCCCTATGTACAAGAATATAACTACTATAATACTGCCCCTATGTACAAGAATATAACCACTATAATACTGCTCCTATGTACAAGAATATAACCACTATAATACTGCTCCTATGTACAAGAATATAACCACTATAATACTGCTCCTATGTACAAGAATATAACCACTATAATACTGCTCCTATGTACAAGAATATAACTACTATAATACTGCCCCTATGTACAAGAATATAACTACTATAATACTGCCCCTATGTACAAGAATATAACTACTATAATACTGCCGTCTATGTAGAAGAATATAACTACTATAATACTGCCCCTATGTACAAGAATATAACCACTATAATACTGCTCCTATGTACAAGAATATAACTACTATAATACTGCCCCTATGTACAAGAATATAACTACTATAATACTGCTCCTATGTACAAGAATATAACTACTATAATACTGCCCCTATGTACAAGAATATAACCACTATAATACTGCTCCTATGTACAAGAATATAACTACTATAATACTGCCCCCTATGTACAAGAATATAACTACTATAATACTGCCCCCTATGTACAAGAATATAACTACTATAATACTGTCCCTATGTACAAGACTATAACTACTATAATACTGCCCCTATGTACAAGAATATAACTACTATAATACTGCCCCTATGTACAAGAATATAACTACTATAATACTGCCCCTATGTACATGAATATATCTACTATAATACTGCCCCTATGTACATGAATATATCTACTATAATACTGCCCCTATGTACATGAATATATCTACTATAATACTGCCCCTATGTACATGAATATATCTACTATAATACTGCCCCTATGTACATGAATATATCTACTATAATACTGCCCCCTATATACAAGATTAGACCTCCATGTAGATGTGATAATTTCCTCATTGTAGCTCAGCCATGTCGATGTTTTGCCTCCTCACATGGTGGTATCTTTCTGTGTTTCTAGGACTCGCAGAGCAGGCAGGGTGGGTACAGTATGCACCAGCTCCAAGGGAACAAGGAGTATGGCAGTGAGAAGAAAGGCTACCTGTTAAAGAAGAGTGATGGGTAAGTTGTGTGTATTATCTCGGCTTTCCAGTAACCCCACCACCTGTGTGCGGTGTGTGAGCCTCATCTGTGCCCTTTTATTACAGCAATATGTTTTTATGGTCCCGGCTTAATTACCAGCAGAGGCTGCAGCACTACATATCTGCATTGACTAAATGGATATCTGATGTTTGTATCCGCTCCAAAATGCAGTATGCACTGCTCACAAAAATTAAGGGAACAATGAAATCACACATCAGACCAATAAAAAAAGAAAGTCACTACTGATATATAAACTGTGTTTGTTATTAATGAGAAAAATTATCAACTGAGGTCCAGATTCCAAATCATCCAAAATATCAATGTAAAAAAAATGGATTTCACTAGTGGCTCCACCTCGTATGAATTTCATCACTAAATGATCAGACTCAGTATTGTGTATGGCCCCACGTGTCTGTGTCCTCCCTCCGGGAACAGATTTGGTAATAATATATCATACTGTGCCACTCCCATTAAGAATGTTCTCCGTCCTGGAACCCTTCCTTGTATAATGTCCCCTATCCTTGGCTACTTCCTAGTATAATGTCCCCTATCCTTGGCCCAATCCTACTATAATGGCCCCCATTCTGGGCACCTTTCTAGTATAATGTGCCCATCCTTGGCCCCTTACTAGTATAATGTCCTCATCCTTGGCCCCTTACTAGTATAATGTCCCCCATCCTGGCCCCATCCTAGTGTAATGTCCACCATCATGGGCACCTTTCTAGTATAATGTCCCCAATCCTGGCCCCTTCCTAGTATAATGTCCCCCATCCTGGCCCCATCCTAGTGTAATGTCCACCATCATGGGCATCTTTCTAATATAATGTCCCCCATCCTTGGTCCCTTCCTATTATAAAGTCCCCCATCCTTGGCCCCTTCCTAGTATAATTTCCCCCATTTTGGGCCCTTTCGTGATATAATGTCCCCCATCCTCAGCCCACACCTTCCTTTTATAATGTGTCCCTACCTAGCATAATACCCCACATCCTGGGCTCCTTCCTAGTATAATGTTACCTATCCTGGGCCACTTCCAGTAATATATGTCCCCTATCCTAGGCCCCTTCCTAGTATAATGTGCCCATCCTGGACTGCTTACTAGTATAATGTCTTCCTTCCTTGACCCCTTCTTAGTGCAATGTACTCCATCCTGTACCCCTTCCTAGTATAATTTTTTTCTTATTGGGCCCTTTTCTTGTATAATGTCACCCATCATGGACTTCTTGATAGTATAATGTCCCCTATCCTGGGCCCCATCCTAGTATAATGTCCCTTATCTTGGGAACCTTTCTAGTATAATGTGCCCATCCTTGGCCCCTTACTAGCATAATGCCCCCCTTCCTTGGCCCCTTCCTAGTATTACGTGCCCCTTCCTAGCATCATGTTTCACATCCTGTCCCCCTTCCTAGTATAATGTTACCCATCCTGGGCCACTTCCAGTAATGTATGTCTACCATCCTGGACCCCTTCCTAGTATAATGTACCCGATCCTGTGCCCTTTACTAGTATAAAGTCCCCCATCCTGTACCCCTTCCTAGTATAATTTTTTTCTTATTGGGCCCTTTCCTTGTATATTGTCACCCATCATGGACTTCTTGATAGTATAATGTCCCCTATCCTGGGCCCCATCCTAGTATAATGTCCCTTATCCTGGGAACCTTTCTAGTATAATGTGCCCATCCTTGGCCCCTTACTAGCATAATGCCCCCCTTCCTTGGCCCCTTCCTAGTATAACGTGCCCCTTCCTAGCATAATGTTTCACATCCTGTCCCCCTTCCTAGTATAATTTTACCCATCCTGGGCCACTTCCAGTAATGTATGTCTACCATCCTGGACCCCTTTCTAGCATAATGTGCCCATTTTGGGCCCCTTACTAGTATAATGGTCCCTTGGCCCTTTCTTAGTGCATTGTCCCCCATCCTGGACCCCTACCTAGTATAATGTCCACCAATCTGGGCCCTCCCCTTCCTAGTATAATGTGCACCTTCTTAGTGTAATGTCCCCCATCCTGGGCCCCTTCCTAGTATAATGTTACCCATCCTGGGCCATTTTCAGTAATATATGTCCCCCATCCTGGGCACCTTCCTAGTATAATGTCCCCCCCCCTGGTTTCTGTGCTGAACTTTGAGCACAGGTCCCATTACCGGATGTCGGGCCCTCATGCCACCCTGGAGTGTTTTTCTGACCGTTGCACACCAGTAGCCGCTGTAAGTCCTTGTGCAGGGCACTGGCTGGGCTCATTTTGTTTCCTCTCATACAAAGAAGCTGATCCCTGTCCTCTTCTACGGCACTGTCCATCTTTTCTCGTGGAACGATCCGTGTCCTGGTATTTGCAGCACGCTGCAAGACTGTACTGCGAAACAAAGTATATCGTCTCGCACCACCACATATAGCGGTGTGCTTTCCTACCTGAATGAGCTGCAGGTATGGCCTCCATGCTACTGGCAAAACTATAATTTCTCTGTGGCCTCCACCACCTGCACATTCCCTTTTTGGTGGTTGTCTCGCTATTCCTCTTTATAGATATGGTTCCTCCATTATAGTTTCCCCATATCCCTGGAGTTTCGGGATATTGCCGTATGTGTCGGCAGAATGGTACATCCCTTGGAAGCAACTATAACGAAGGCCCAGAACCTATTATGGAGGGACCATATCTATATGTTTTTGGACACATATCGTGGGTTCCCCTAAAAAGTTTGGAGCCTCCTGAGGAATCCAATTATCCCAGGGGGAGCCATCATGGAGCAGGGGAACCAATATAACAGAAGGGTTACCTCCACTAGTAGGCAGGGTATTTGGTAGTTTGAGGCAAGGAAAGGTAGTAATTCATACCTACAACATGCTAACAACCATCTGATGTCCTAGTGTTGTTGTACCCCTTCTCCCTTCAATTTTTATACCCAGCCAAGATAAATCCGGCAGCTGGGGGCTGGTATTCTCAGGCTGGGGAGGCCCATGGTTATTGGGCCTCCCCAGCCGCAGATTGGTTGTGGAGTAGCCAATCTCATATCCCGGCTTTCTGACTGCAACCAATCACAGATGCTGTCACAGAGGGCAGGCAGTGAATATGCATGAGTGCTAATGAGCGGACCCGGATGTAGTGTGCTAGCCACGCTGGTGACTCAGTAAGTATAATTCTCCTGCTTTAATCTCTATTTTGCTTGGTTTTAACTTTTTTTTTAAATTTTTATCCGGGTGGCCTGAACAGTAAGACGGAAGTCCATGTTTTTGGTCCGTGCACAGATAATAGGTGTCCAGTATGGACCCCGTCTGTACAGTTCAGGTTCGCCCATCACTACTTAAAATTGCTTCTTTGACCTAACTGATCACATTAATTGATTTGGTGTTCCCAGAATTTTTTTGGTAGTATCATTAATCTCCCTCTCGTGGTGGCTACAGAAATATGAAATGCAGCGCATCTATCAAAAGATAGGCATAAAAACTGCCTCATACAATGGAGAGACACGCTGTTGTACATTCTGATAAATAGTGGGGTTGTTAGTTGGTCTGTATATAATGGAGTGCCTCTTTACACATATATTCTACATAAAGGTTGTGTCACTGAGTAGATACTTTACATTATTTATTAGTTAGTTACCTCCTGTATTATACTCCAGAGCTGCACTCACTATTCTGCTGGTGCAGTCACTGTGTACATACATTACATTACTGATCCTGAGTTACATCCGGTATTATACTCCAGAGCTGCACTCACTATTCTGCTGGTGCAGTCACTGTGTACATACATTACATTACTGATCCTGAGTTACCTCCTGTATTATACTCCAGAGCTGCACTCACTACTCTGCTGGTGCAGTCACTGTGTACACACATTACATTACTGATCCTGAGTTACCTCCTGTATAATCCCCCAGAGCTGCACTCACTATTCTGCTGGTGCAGTCACTGTGTACATACATTACATTACTGATCCTGTACTGATCCTGAGTTACCTCCTGTATTATACTCCAGAGCTGCACTCACTATTCTGCTGGTGGAGTCACTGTGTACATACATTACTGATCCTGTACTGATCCTGAGTTACATCCTGTATTATACTCCAGAGCTGCACTCACTATTCTGCTGGTGCAGTCACTGTGTACATACATTACATTACTGATCCTGTACTGATCCTGAGTTACCTCCTGTATCACTGTGTACATACATTACATTACTCCAGAGCTGCACTCACTATTCTGCGTATACGAATTAGCTCTGTCTGACATCTCACATAC
The DNA here is from genome assembly GCF_048569485.1 of Anomaloglossus baeobatrachus. Taxonomy (NCBI): domain Eukaryota; kingdom Metazoa; phylum Chordata; class Amphibia; order Anura; family Aromobatidae; genus Anomaloglossus; species Anomaloglossus baeobatrachus. The sequence goes on from NC_134358.1 coordinate 37,860,450, forward strand.
AAGGGAAGATTGAAACTTGTGATGTAAATGTTAATAGTTCTGCTATCTCTGTAGATCATATTTTTTCTTTTTTTCTTTTCAGTCTGAGGAAAGTCTGGCAAAGAAGAAAATGTATGGTGAAAAATGGCATCCTCACAATATCCCATGCTACAGTAAGTAACTTGTCTCAATGTTGTTCTCGTTATTGTACAGTCTCCTTAAAAGTGTTTCCTCTGACATTAAGCTGATTATGACTGTCTTGTTGTCTTGGGATAATGGCGCTATAAACCTGTGCAAAGCAATCCAAAATACATCTCCCCAAATGAGAGAACAACAATGAGAGGTCTTTTGCAGTCATGCAGGGGTTGGGATTTTCCTCCCTAGCAGTCCTATGAGAAGCTATTACAGAAAATCTGCTGAAATACTATGTCCCAAGAATGACAAAAGTATTTTAGGAGTGATACCTTTATAGGCTAACCAGAAAAATTATATTAGCAAGCTTTCAGAGCACAGAGGCTCCTTCTTCAGGCAAACTCTTCCTGAAGGTCTTTTGCAGTCAGGCAGGGGTTCTGACTTGCCTCTCGCAATCCTTTGAGCAGATCTCACAGAAATTTTGCTTTATCTTCCAGACCTTATCTTGACCGCCAGTATTCCGGGTAACCATTTCTTAATTACATTTCGAAGTGATGAAAGGGCAACCTGAGAACTCTTTTCTATCCTTTTATAGTCTTCTCCTGCTTTGTGGGTTTTTCACTATTTTCATTTTCAGAGTGCTAGGCAGCTGCTTAGTAGAACCCATGGCTGCTGTCTTTTGGCACAAGGTTAGAGGAGGCTGGGTTTTTATAAATCTATGAAATTTGCATCACCCGACCTTTCCTAACGATGATAGTGAATAAGCCACAACCCTGACAGGCTAATTAAGGTCTGAAACCTTGGTCAACGTTATCCGAGCAGACAAATCTCCAAAGGTGCCTAAACTTTTGCATCTTCCCACTTTTTGTAAAAATTTGTTTTGCCTAATATTTAAAGGAAATGTGTCATCTTTAACTTTATGCTTTTTAGAAATCATTTTATCTTCAACTTGCCATGTTTAGACTGAGAATTTAAAGCAGAAGTAAATAAATCTGCTGATCTGAACATATCACATGTGTCCATAAAAATATATTTCCCCGCGTCCCTGTGCCATCTTGGATGAGCAGCTGACGCGTGCTGGCAGTCACGCCGGCCTGACAACAGTTATGCAGTCAGTCGCAGGAGTCAGGACGCTGGTACATTCTCGGTAAACAGCTGCTCCTGTGGAGGGCACGCGGCGGCGGGGTCCCATGTTCCCGCTGTTGTGCCAGGGCCATTGTCTGCAGCGGTAATAATCACAAGGTGACTGCGGTGCAGGGGGCGTGAAAACTAATTAACACCCAGATTCAATTTACATTTGCAGTCCTACAGGTAACACTTATCATGGGAGGAGACCCGAGTGTGAGACCTTCTCTGATGCCTTTTCTTATTTCTTAGACCCATATTTGTAGCCCCCTTTCTAAAAGGGCGAATGTACAGGTTTGGGGGGGGGACCAATTGGACATGGGTATGTTGAAAGTGCTTAATCCATTGTGTGCACAAGAGGCAAGCTGCCGCATGCGGTGTCTGGAGCAGGCTACTCCTCTCTCTCCGTATTGAGGACTCATGCACGCTCAGTTGAATCGAGTGTGCATTTTAATGGGAAGGTCGGGAGGGACAGCAGCTGGACAAACTATCTTTCCGTTCTCATATGCCCCATTCCTTGACTTGATAACCCTTTTTGTAGGTGGCGTCAAATGTTTTTTGGGTAGGTCCATCCCTTCCTTCCTTTATCAATAATGCACAGGGGCCAAATTCTACACTGCATTAATATCAATGGTGCGCGAAACAGGCAACACGGGCACACAATAAAATGTGATCCTGGTGTACAAATAGAGGCCATCAGATGGATAACACCCAGGTCACCAGACACTCTCTCTCTCTCTCTCCCTTTTATATATATATATATATATATATATATATATATATGACCTAATCATCAGAAATTCAAGCTCGGGGGTAAAGTGATGCAGATCCACATCTATAGCTTATACGCATGGAGGTATCATGCTATTTATTCTTGCAAATGTGGAATCTTAAAGGCAGTGGACATCTTTGGCATGGAACAAAATATTTTTTTTACATATTTTAGGAATTACCATTAGGCAATGAAATTGCACTACATTTCAGTCTGCAACATTCATTCCTTCATTCTTTCTCAGGTCACCTATTATGCAGTTTACCACCTCTAAAGTTTCAGGTTTTCTGGATGTGAGCTCTGTGTGTCTCTCCCAGTAATATAGGCTGGATGTGAGGTCTGTGTGTCTCTCCCAGTAATATAGGCTGGATGTGAGCTCTGTGTATCTCTCCCAGTAATATAGGCTGGATGTGAGGTCTTTGTGTCTCTCCCAGTAATATAGGCTGGATGTGAGGTCTGTGTGTCTCTCCCAGTAATATAGGCTGGATGTGAGCTGTGTGTCTGTCCCAGTAATATAGGCTGGATGTGAGCTCTGTGTGTGTCTCCCAGTAATATAGGCTGGATGTGAGGTCTGTGTGTCTCTCCCAGTAATATAGGCTGGATGTGAGCTCTGTGTGTGTCTCCCAGTAATATAGGCTGGATGTGAGGTCTGTGTGTCTCTCCCAGTAATATAGGCTGGATGTGAGCTGTGTGTCTGTCCCAGTAATATAGGCTGGATGTGAGCTCTGTGTGTCTCTCCCAGTAATATAGGCTGGATGTGAGCTGTGTGTCTGTCCCAGTAATATAGGCTGGATGTGAGCTCTGTGTGTCTCTCCCAGTAATATAGGCTGGATGTGAGCTGTGTGTCTGTCCCAGTAATATAGGCTGGATGTGAGCTCTGTGTGTCTCTCCCAGTAATATAGGCTGGATGTGAGCTGTGTGTCTGTCCCAGTAATATAGGCTGGATGTGAGCTCTGTGTGTCTCTCCCAGTAATATAGGCTGGATGTGAGCTCTGTGTGTCTCTTCCAGTAATATAGGCTGGATGTGAGCTCTGTGTGTGTCTCCCAGTAATATAGGCTGGATGTGAGGTCTGTGTGTCTCTCCCAGTAATATAGGCTGGATGTGAGCTGTGTGTCTGTCCCAGTAATATAGGCTGGATGTGAGCTCTGTGTGTCTCTCCCAGTAATATAGGCTGGATGTGACCTCTGTGTATCTCTCCAGTAATATAGGCTGGATGTGAGCTCTGTGTATCTCTCCAGTAATATAGGCTGGATGTGAGCTCTGTGTCTCTCCCAGTAATATAGGCTGGATGTGAGGTCTGTGTCTCTCCCAGTAATATAGGCTGGATGTGAGGTCTGTGTCTCTCCCAGTAATATAGGCTGGATGTGAGGTCTGTGTCTCTCCCAGTAATATAGGCTGGATGTGAGGTCTGTGTCTCTCCCAGTAATATAGGCTGGATGTGAGGTCTGTGTGTCTCTCCCAGTAATATAGGCTGGATGTGAGCTCTGTGTGTTTCTCCCAGTAATATAGGCTGGATGTGAGGTTTGTGTGTCTCTCCCAGTAATATAGGCTGGATGTGAGGTCTGTGTGTCTCTCCCAGTAATATAGGCTGGATGTGAGCTCTGTGTGTCTCTCCCAGTAATATAGGCTGGATGTGAACTGTGTGTCTGTCCCAGTAATATAGGCTGGATGTGAGCTCTGTGTGTCTCTTCCAGTAATATAGGCTGGATGTGAGGTCTGTGTGTCTCTCCAGTAATATAGGCTGGATGTGAGCTCTGTGTGTCTCTCCCAGTAATATAGGCTGGATGTGAACTGTGTGTCTGTCCCAGTAATATAGGCTGGATGTGAGCTCTGTGTGTCTCTTCCAGTAATATAGGCTGGATGTGAGGTCTGTGTGTCTCTCCCAGTAATATAGGCTGGATGTGAGGTCTGTGTGTCTCTCCAGTAATATAGGCTGGATGTGAGCTCTGTGTCTCTCCAGTAATATAGGCTGGATGTGACCTCTGTGTGTCTCTCCCAGTAATATAGGCTGAATGTGAGCTCTGTGTGTCTCTCCAGTAATATAAGCTGGATGTGAGCTCTGTGTCTCTCCCAGTAATATAGGCTGGATGTGAGCTCTGTGTGTCTCTTCCAGTAATATAGGCTGGATGTGAGGTCTGTGTGTCTCTCCCAGTAATATAGGCTGGATGTGAGGTCTGTGTGTCTCTCCCAGTAATATAGGCTGGATGTGAGGTCTGTGTGTCTCTCCAGTAATATAGGCTGGATGTGAGCTCTGTGTCTCTCCAGTAATATAAGCTGGATGTGAGCTCTGTGTCTCTCCCAGTAATATAGGCTGGATGTGAGGTCTGTGTCTTTCCCAGTAATATAGGCTGGATGTGAGGTCTGTGTCTCTCCCAGTAATATAGGCTGGATGTGAGGTCTGTGTGTCTCTCCCAGTAATATAGTCTGGATGTGAGGTCTGTGTGTTTCTCCCAGTAATATAGGCTGGATGTGAGGTCTGTGTGTCTCTCCCAGTAATATAGGCTGGATGTGAGGTCTGTGTGCCTCTCCCAGTAATATAGGCTGGATGTGAGGTCTGTCTGTCTCTCCCAGTAATATAGGCTGGATGTGAGGTCTGTCTGTCTCTCCCAGTAATATAGGCTGGATGTGAGGTTTGTGTGTTTCTCAGTAATATAGGCTGGATGTGAGCTCTGTGTGTCTCTCCCAGTAATATAGGCTGGATGTGAGCTCTGTGTGTCTCCCAGTAATATAGGCTGGATGTGAGCTCTGTGTTTTTCTCTAGTAATATAGGCTGAATGGGAGGTCTGTGTGTCTCTCCCAGTAATATAGGCTGAATGGGAGGTCTGATTATCTGTCCCTGTAATATAGGCTGAATGGGAGTTATGAGTGCATCCCCCTATATTATAGGCTTGATGTTAGATCTGATGTCTGTTCCTGTAACATAGGCTGGATGTGAGTGCTGTTTGCATTCATGATGCTGCTCTCTCCATTATCTCATATATCAGCACAGCTTCTATCCTGCTCTTATTTCCTCTTTTCATTCTGCAGCACCAAAATAGTAGAAATGTTTTAATGAGGACAATCTAGAAAGTTTGAACTTTTCATTTAAGAAGTAAATCAACAACAACAAAAAAAACTCTGTAAAGGTGTACATAGCCTTAACCATTCACATGCATGGAGTCTGATGTGTGACATAATGCCCGAAGAAGAACCCCTTTCGCATCCAGTCCCCTGTAGGGCATTATGGCCCTCTGGGTGGTTGCTCAATTTGGTTTGTTAGGGCTGTTGACCTCCTTTTCCATAGGCCCATCACCTATCATTTGCCATCGGCATATCGGCTATCTTTTGCCATAGGCATATCACCTATCATTTGCCATAGGCACATCACCTATCATTTGCCATAGGCACATCACCTATCATTTGCCATAGGCGCATCACCTTTCCTACCGCTATAGTAAGTATTTGTTTAGTTCATTGAGGGCTATGTATTCAAAATCCATCAAAGATCTGCACATTTGCTTGGACTTATTCCTGCTTTCCGCCTGTTTTTGTGGATTTCCTCCTACTCTTGGTTAATTGGTGCCGTTCAGGTTAATTGCTATCCAGTGACTTGTTCTACCGGAGAGGAGGGGGCCATAATGGGGCCTCTCAATAGTTCACGTTGGTCACAAATGGACTTTACCGCCCTCTCGTTTACTCCTTGTCTTTTTACACCATATTTTTGTTTTTCTCTTTGCTCACATGCGGCGCCGTCTGAACCTTACCTTTAATTATGCATTAACTACACGCCGGGATAATGGGCTGTATTACACAATTAAGGGAACGGCCGGCGCTCTGATTTTATTTTTCCACTGTTTAAATGAGCACCTGTCACCTTACAAGTTACCACGGGGCGGTGGAGGCATTATGGCCTGGCTCAGAATACTGTCCGTATAGCAAATCCCATCAGATGACTCTGCTTTTATGAAAATTAATTCAATGATATTTTTGTTAGCTCAAGATAAAGTATTAACCAGGACAAGGCAGAAGATATCACTCTGTCAAGCTGACTGGTTGCTTGAAGTCATTGTCTCCTGTTAAGCGTGATTTTTCATCAATTAGGGCTTTACGGGCAAGGACATTGCTGCATGTAAGATTGGCCCTATAACACTCACCGGTGGAGATGGTGAAGTGGTGAGATGAAGTGGACCCACTGGACCACAGGAGGACCCCAGGCCTACCCTTTTCGTGGGAGGGGCTTGACAAAGCGCTCACCGTGAGGCGGACGCCTGGTGCTACGCCAAGGGCAGAGACTGGGACTGTGTCAGCTGACCCCTAGGGCAAGGGCAGACACAGGAGCTGGCAGGCTGGGGTAGGTGGCACGGCCAGGATGGACAGGCAGTCACTAGTGTGGCAAGGACCACAGGGTAACTGGGACTGGAGGCACGGCCAGGTAGAACAGGCACAGTCTCTGGTGTAATAAAGACTACCGGGATAGCTGAGGCTCGAGGCACGGCCAGTCGAGATAGGCACAGTCTCTGATGTAGCAAGGACTATGGAGGTAGCTATGGCTCGAGGCACGGCTAGGTGGAAACGGCACAGTCTCTGGTATGGCATGAGCCACCGGGGTAGCTAAGGCTGGGAGCACGGCCGGGGCAGACAGGCGCAGTCTCGGGTGTGGCATGAGCCACCGGGGTAGCTGAGACTGGGGGCGGGGCTGGAGTGGACAGGCAGTCTCTGGTATGGCTTGAGCAACCAGGGTAGACTGATGGAAATAGTACACTGTAAAATGCAAAGTGGACAAGGGGACCTGACAACTGGGGGTAAGGGTACAGGAACTCTAGATAACTAACCACGTTAATCAGGCACCTTCCCTAGTGGGAGATCGCCTTATGTACCCAGTGACTCTCCGCAATAAGCGGAGAGCCACTTCCTGGGAGTGACACACTGGCCCTTTAAGAAAAGAGCAGCGGCGCGCGTATGCGCTCCAGGAACATTCTTGAAGGCTCCGGGAGGGGGAAAAAGGGAGCGCACACGTAGAGTAGGAAGAAGACGCTGGGACACAGGTGCGAGCTGGCCGTACCAGTGGATGGCGCGCGTCCCTGCGGGAGGAGGGCAGCAGGGAGTGCAGGGACGCCAGCTCCCTAAATCAACCATTTATCGGATCCTCAGTAACTGCAAAGAGAGAGGTACAATTGCTATAGAGAAGGTTTTGGGGCGCACGAGAAACTTCAGTAAGTGCAAGGACTGTTTCCTATAGAGGATTCAGCTATGGGATCGGTTTAACACCAGTGCAGAGCTTGCTCAGAGATGGCAGCAAGCAGATGTTAGTGCATCTTCATGCACAGTGATTCGGAGGCTTTTGGGGACTGGCTTGGTGACAAAGGCAGCAAAAAAGTCACTTCTCTGCAAGTAAACCATCAAAGACAAACTAACGTTCTTCAGGAAGTACAGGGATTGGACTGCAGAGGACGGAGGTAAAGTAATTTTCCCCGATGAAACCCCTTCAGATTGTTTGGGGCATCTGGAAGAATGATTGTCTGGAGAAGAAAATGTGAGCGGCAGCCATGAGTCCTGTATCTGCCAACAGTAAAGCATCCTGAAACCATTCATGTGTTGAGGCTTCTCATCCATGGTGGAGGCTCCCTCACATATTTGCTTAAAAACATGGCCATGAGTAAAGAATGGAATGCATGGTGGCCAAGACCATGCAGCGGTTTAGCAAGACAGGTTCCACTCAGGACAGGCCTCAACCAAAGCAGTTGAGTGCACGTGCTCAACGTCAGAGGTTGTTTTTGCTAAATAGACGTATGAGTGCTGCCAGCAGCCTACCCAAACGGGGACTAAGCAGCCCAATCCAGCAGCAAGAACTCAGGGGGAACTAGAGGTGACTCTGCGGAGATCCAAGAGGAAATAAAAAGGGAAGTTGCAGAGACCCAAGGGAAAGCTGAAGGTGACTCTACAGAGGCCCAAGAGGAAATTGAAGCTGAAACTGCAGAAGTGGAGAAAGCCACTGAAGAATTGAAGTCTAATCCAAAGGATTCATTAGGAGCTGAGAGCTCCACTGAACCTACTGATAAGGACAAGACTGAAGACATGAAGTCTGAGAGGTCAAGGCTGACATTAAAGGCAAACAACTCTGAAAGTGCAGCTAATCCTGACGAGTCTGCAACTCAAGTGGCAGAGTCTGTGGTAGAAGAACAGGAAGATAACAAATCTAATGACAAAAATAGGAAGGTCCGCGGAAACAGACGAATGCGAAAGAGGGCAACCAAAGACCCAGGTAACTGTCCGATAGCTGTGAAGGAGAAGGCATCCATCCGGTAGCCAGTTGTTCCAACATGGAACAGGTGCTTGGATCTCACAAAGTTTTGTATGAGAGACTTGTCAAAGATCTTCATGAAGTCTTGAGAGAAGCCACCAGACACTTATGCGGACGTCACACGGGACGATAAATCGTGCGATCGCATAAGCGATCGCACCCGCCCCCGTCGTTTGTGCGTCACGGGCAATTAGTTGCCCATGGCGCACAAAGTCATTAACCCCCTGTCACACGTACTTACCTCCCGGGCGACGTCGCTGTGGGCGGCGAACATCCTCTTCCTGAAGGGGGAGGGACGTTGGGCGTCACAGCGACGTCACACGGCAGCCAGCCAATAGAAGCGGAGGGGCGGAGATGAGCAAGACGTAACATCCCGCCCACCTCCTTCCTTCTCCATTGCCGGCGGGACGCAGGTAAGTTGTGTTCGTCGTTCTCGGGGTGTCACACGGAGCGATGTGTGCTGCCACGGGAACGATGAACAACCGGCGCGCAGAAGGAGGAACGAGATTATGAAAATGAACGACGTGTCAACGAGCAACGATAAGGTGAGTATTTTTGCTCGTTCACAGTCGTTCAGAGGTGTCACACGGTACGATATCTCTGACGATGCCAGATGTGCGTCACTAACGACGTGACCCGTGTGACGCCCGCATTAGAGTGTACAAAGAAGTGAACTGCAGCGTCTCAGTAACAGGTTGTAGTTAGAAATTGCAATATGTACACTTGGAAATAACGTTCGGCAAGCCAGAAAAATTCTGGGTGTCACAGCTATCAAATTTGAAGAAGATACGGGAACGTTTCGAATTTTATGGAGAAAGTGCAGAAGCAGTTACGAGTGCTCTAAGCTAATTGAAGTTTGTGTGAAGATTTCATCGAGGTGCCCAGAAAATTTGTCAGGAAAATTGAGAAGAATGGAAAAAGTCTATGGAAAAAGTCAGAGTTGTGAAAATTGAAAGTTGTAATGAAGTCAAAATAGCCCGTGGAGATGGAATGGTTCCTTCTTGTTGTTGCAGAAATGAGGAAAAGTATTGGAAATGTAGGGGTTCTTCTAGATCAGTGTTTCTCAACTCCAGTCCTCAAGACCCACCAACAGATCATGTTTTCAGGTTTTCCTCAAGCAGGTTTTCAGGATTTCCTTAAGGTTGCACAGTTGATGGAATTATTCCCTTTCTAACATCGAGGAAAACCTGAAAACATGATCTGTTGGTGGGTCTTGAGGACTGGAGTTGAGAAACATTGTTCTAGAATATCGTATTGCATACCTGGAAGAAGTAGAGTAGTAGACCGTAAAGACTGAAGATTGAGGAACAACTCAACTTGTTCAGTTGGTACAAGCTGGCGACCTCCTTCAGGCTAGGGCCTAAAGAAAGATAAGTCTGATCCACCTGATAAGTGTATTGCCTCATTTGTCCTGGGAAGCAGGCCCTACAATGGAAGGAGCTGAGGTCATTGAGGACCCAATTACACATTGGGCTATGGTACAAACTCTGAACTATCCAGATCCTTTGAAACTGAATCCAAAAGAAAGAATGAATTGAGTGACTGGTCTCTGAGAGGATGGTGATAGGAAAATTTGCCAACAGAGAAACAGCTGAAGACGTCTTGGAAGAAGAGGCCATAGTAGATCTGTAAAACAAGGATGCGGAGGATCTAGAAATGGCAAATGTTGTGTCAGTTCAATGCTGAAGAACTTGGACAATAGCCTACTTGATAACCCTGTTTCAGACCAGACACTAGATGTAAGTGTAAAGGCCCCGTTACACGCAACGACATATCTACCGACATGTCGTCGGGGTCTCGGAATTCGTGACGCACATCCGGCGTCGTTAGCGAAGTCGTTGCGTGTAACAGCTCCGAGCGAATGTTAACGATCAAAAATACCTGATCGTTGAGACGTCGTTTATTTTCAAAATCTCGTTGGTCGTTGTGGATGTAGGTTGTTCGTCGTTCCTGAGGCAGCACACATCGCTACGTGTGACACCCCAGGAACGATGAACAACAGCTTACCTGCGTCCTCCGGCAACGAGGTGGGCGTGACTTTCCTGCGGTTGCTCTCCGCCCCTCTGCTTCAATTGGACTCCTGCCGTGTGATGGCGCACGAACCGCCCCCTTAACGAAGAGGTTGTTTGCCGCCCACAGCGACGTCGCTAGGAAGGTAAGTACGTGTGACTGGTGTTAGCGATATTGTGCACCACGGGCAGCGATTTGCCCGTGACGCACAAATGACGGCTGCGGGTACGCTCGCTAGTGATATCGCTACGTGTAAAGCACCCTTAAGTGAATTTCACTACCACACTAACCATTGGAGGCCATCACAGAGGAGAAGGTCTGACAAAGATTCTTACCTAGTAGATGTAGTGACTTAATCGGTGATTGCATTAGTTGCTAAAAAGGGTGAGAGAGACAGACTATGCCTCAGGGGCTGAAGCTCAAAGTCGACAGAGAAGACTCTCTGGTTTGGTAGTAAGACAAGCCAAGCCACATGGCTTTAAACCGAGAGGGGAGGTACGTAAGAGGGTGACTCTGGTACCATTAGTACTACGAGACTCATTAGGTCGTGAATGACTATCAACATACCTCCACCCATGGGTGTGTCTCATATCTTCTAATAGTGTCTGTTTGACACATGGTTAGTGTGTGGAGTTTGTGACACCTCCAGAAGAAACCCCTGAGGTAGAGAGGATTCACTGGACCTGATCAGGGCAGTGTGTGGAGGTTATGTCATGTCTCTGAAAGGAACCTCTGAGAGAGATTATTTGCTTGTCCTGACTGGGATCAGTGTGTGGAGGTTGTGATACCTCCAGAAGAAACCTCTGAGAGAGACAGGATGTGTTTGGAGACTGTTGAGAACTCCATGGGAATACTTCTATGGAGAAGTTGTATCTGAACCTGTGTGGGCTGTACCACAACTGAAATGGACTGTGTATTGTGTTTGTGATCCTTTGAAGCCAGAAGAGGCCTTGTGTTATGTTGCTGGAGAGTGGTTTATGTGATGTTGAATAACCGTGAAGGACTTTTTAAGTAAAAGTGTTCCTATTGTTCTCTCGAAAAGCAAGCTGAGTGGGTAACCCCATCACGGGAGCTATAGTTCATTGAGGGAACCATGAGTACCAACATGTCCTGTGACATACTGAGGCAGAACATGATCCCCTCCCTTCATATTCCACCATGATAATGACCCCCAAACAACTCCAAGACCACCACTGTCTTGTTAAAGAAGCTGAAGGTAAAGGAGCTGGACCGGCCAAGTGTCTCCAGACCTAAACCCTATGGAGCATCTGTGGGGCCTCCTCAAACGGAAGGTGGAAGAGCACAAGGTCTCTAACATCCACCATCTCTGGGATGTCATGGAGGATAGAAGAGGATCCATTGGCTCCTGTGTATCTCTAGTGACCTCTATGCCCAAGAGAGAAGGCCGTGCTGGAAAAAAATGGTGGCCACGCAAAATATTGTCACTTTGGGCACAATTTGGCCATTTTCAATTAGGGGTGCACTCACCTTTGTTGCCAGTGGTTTAAACATTAATGGCTGTGTGCTGAGTTATTTAGAGGACACCAGATTTACCCTGTTATACAAGCTGCACACCGACACTGTACATTCTGTACAAGCTGCGCACTGACACTGTACATTGTATACAAGCTGCACACTGACACTGTACATTGTATACAAGCTGCACACTGACACTGTACATTGTATACAAGCTGCACACTGACACTGTACATTGTATACAAGCTGCACACTGACACTGTACATTGTATACAAGCTGCACACTGACACTGTACATTGTATACAAGCTGCACACTGACACTGTACATTGTATCACTGGGTCAGATCTTCAGTGTTGTCCCATAAAATAAAATGAGGGGTGTACTCACTTTTCTAATATACTGTACATTATGGTAAGAGGCCTTGGGGTAATAGCAGGACATATCTCCACATCCCTCATCGCCTATCTGTCATCCTTATCCTCCAGGGATGAAGTCTGTTGTTCCATGACTCCTAATCCTTCACTCGATGGAGGGGATTATCGGTGAATTCGGCAGGGCTACCGGTGCTGTGTCAATATTTGCTCTGCCATTGTTCAGGGCAGATGAACCCTGTGTTACGTTGCGTGTTCTGGCGTTTATTCAGGAAAGAGCCGGAACGACTGTCACTACACGGATCACTTTCCACATTGCAAACAATAGGGATTGCTGTAATACGTAGCACATGGGGAGGCGACGGCTCCTGCCCCAGTCTTGCCATGTTGCTCCATTCTCTATGTAATGTTACAGTTTGAGCCTGCAAATGATGTTGAGTTGCTTTGTAATTACCGTATTTTTCGGGTTAAAAGACGCAATCCAAATTTAGAGAAAAAAATGGGATCCGTTTTATTATCCGGTGGTGTCTTACCGCAGATGGGGGTGACAGCGGTGGTGCAGCGGGGGGTCACAGGTGGCAGGAGCAGTGGTGGAGCAGGCTGACGCTGCAGGGGGTGCAGCGGGTTGTTTCGGGCAGCTTGAGGCAGGCAAGATCCAGAAACTGCTATGGGTTGCGGGCGGCTGTGCTGGGCGTGGTGAGGTGAGGCAGTGCCCATCCTTAGCTCGGTGGCGCAGGCTTCAAAGAAATGGCACCCGGAGTCGGCGCATGCGCAGATTGAGCTATCTGCTCAATGACAAGCCGAGATCTCATCTGCGTACGCGTCATCTCCAGGCTCCATTTTTCTTAAGTTCGCTACTGGGCTGGAGGCGGCGCGTGCGCAGATGAGATATTAAGCTGAGAGGTCAATCTGCGTACGCGCCAACTCCAGGTACCATTATTTGAAGCCCGCACCGCCAACCTAATGATGGCCCCTGTCTCACAAATCAAAGCATAGCAGCAGCGGCTCCCAGCACAGCGCCAGCAGCGGCCCCCACCACAGCGCCAGCAGCGGCCCCCTGCACAGCGCCAGCAGCGGCCCCCTGCACAGCGCCAGCAGCGGCCCCCTCCACAGCGCCAGCAGCGGCCCCCTCCACAGCGCCAGCAGCGGCCCCCTCCACAGCGCCAGCAGCGGCCCCCTCCACAGCGCCAGCAGCGGCCCCCTCCACAGCGCCAGCAGCGGCCTCCTCCACAGCGCCAACAGCGGCCTCCTCCACAGCGCCAGCAGTGGCCCCCTCCACAGCGCCAGCAGTGGCCCCCTCCACAGCGCCAGCAGCGGCCCCCTCCACAGCGTCAGCAGCGGCCCCCAGCGCAGCGCCAGTAGCGGCCCCCAGCAGCGGCCCCCCAGCACGGCGCTAGCAGCGGCCCCCTCCACAGCGCCAGCAGCGGCCCCCTCCACAGTGTCAGCACCGGCCCCCAGCGCAGCGCCAGTAGCGGCCCCCAGCAGCGGCCCCACAGCACGGCGCCAGCAGCGGCCCCACAGCACGGCGCCAGCAGCGGCCCCCAGCACGGCGCCAGCAGCGGCCCCCAGCACGGCGCCAGCAGCGGCCCCCAGCACGGCGCCAGCAGCGGCCCCCAGTACGGCGCCAGCAGCGGGCCCTCTTTTGTACCAGTCTTCAGTTATATCACAGTTTTCTTCTATCTGCACATTCTCTGTCGCTATACTTGATGAATGGGCGGGCTCTCGCTGATGTGATGTCAGAGCTGTGTTCTGACCAATCAGATGGCTCCCGTGTGTGCTGTTCCTCCTCCCCTTGTGTGCAGCTGCATCTCCCCCTCCTCCCCATCCTTCTGTTACTTTCCTAGCAATGTGTTAAAAAGAAGCCGTTTTCTTCTATGCCAGCTACGAACTCTTGATTTGTGCCATGACACGTGGTTGTGGTGCGACGCCCCATGACCACCACATCCTACCTACCGTATGTTCCTGTCCTATAAGCTCCCATAATGCACTGTTCGCTGGTAACAGGGAGCTGAAATGTAGGAATTAAGTAAAGCAAGTTAATTCCCTTTGTAATTACTTTGCATTATGTACCTTGCAGTACCGTATATACTGGGGTCAGCTTATACTCTAGTATATATGGTAATTAAGCAATACAGCAAATATTGTACTGCAGAGCTGGATTCACAATTCTGCTGGTTGTTATTGAAACTATTTTGCTATATCATAAAAAAAATACAATAATATTAATGGCATGAAAATAAAACTTCATGTATAATATAACCAGATATACTGATCGCTTTCAAACCCATATGAAGTAAAAAAAGGTAAAATATACAGAGTTGTTAATGGGGCAAATGGAATATTCTAGAATTGGTGAAACTAGTTCTGTCCTTATAATTGTATTTTTATTGGTCAGAATTGACTTTGTGAAATTTTAAGAATCAGTCTATCTGTAGGCAGCGTTACTGTGCGTCCGGTCTGTGCCCTCCCCAACCTCTGTGCCCCACACACTAATGGCAGCGCATTGTCTCAGTCCAACAGGCCACCTGCAAAGCTGAACCTGCTCACCTGCCAGGTGAAACCCAACGCTGATGAGAAAAAATGCTTCGACTTGATATCACGTATGTTCACTCCACTATTGTCTACATTGTGTTACTAAAATGTTTATAAAGAATAGACAGGAAAAAGGATAATAACTTACGTTACATTACTTATCCTGTATTATACTCCAGAGCTGCACTCACTATTCTGCTGGTGCAGTCACTGTGTACATACATTACATTACTGATCCTGAGTTACCTCCTGTATTATACTCCAGAGCTGCACTCACTATTCTGCTGGTGCAGTCACTGTGTACATACATTACATTACTGATCCTCAGTTATATCCTGTATTATACTCCAGAGCTGCACTCACTATTCTGCTGGTGCAGTCACTGTGTACATACATTACTGATCCAGAGTTACCTCCTGCATTATACTCCAGAGCTGCGCTCACTATTCTGCTGGTGCAATCACTGTGTATATACATTACATTACTGATCCTGAGTTACCTCCTGTATTATACTCCAGAGCTGCGCTCACTATTCTGCTGGTGCAGTCACTGTGTACATACATTACATTACTGATCCTGAGTTACATCCTGTATTATACTCCAGAGCTACACTCACTATTCTGCTGGTGCAATCACTGTGTACATACATTACATTACTGATCCTGAGTTACATCCTGTATTATACTCCAGAGCTACAGTCACTATTCTGCTGGTGCTGTCACTGTGTACATACATTACATTACTTATCCTGTACTGATCCTGAGTTATCTTCTGTATTATACTCCAGAGCTGCACTCACTATTCTGCTGGTGCAGTCACTGTGTACATACATTATATTACTTATCCTGTACTGATCCTGAGTTACATCCTGTATTATCCTCCAGAGCTGCACTCACTATTCTGCTGGTGCAGTCACTGTGTACATACATTACATTACTGATCCTGTACTGATCCTGAGTTACCTCCTGTATTATACTCCAGAGCTGCACTCACTATTCTGCTGGT
>NC_134358.1:37883634-37896134 GCF_048569485.1 Anomaloglossus baeobatrachus
TGCATCCGTCACACAACGCAATGCAACGGATACCGTTCAACGCAAGTGTGAAACTAGCCTTAGGATGCACGGCCGCTATAAATCATAGAAAATGCTGGTCCTGATGGGGCCAGATATTTACCGTATTTTTCAGATTATTAGACACACTTTTTGTCCCAAAAATTTGGGAGGAAAATGGGTGGTGCGTCTTATAAGCCAAATATTGCTTACCGAGGGATGTTGGAGAGGGGTCACAGGAGGCAGGGGTGATGCTGTGGGGTGTGCGCTGTTGTGTTGGCGGTGCAGATGCTAATATCGGGATGTGATCGCTGCAGGTGGTGAGGCAGGTGCCATCCTGAAAATGGCATTATGGGCTTCAAATATTAGTGCCCGGAGTCGGTGCGTGCGCAGATTGAGCGCTCAGCTCAAGATCTCATCTGCTCCCGCACCGCCTCCGTTCCATTGATCTCTCAGCAGCAGACTTAAGGAAAATGGCGCCCGGAGGTGGTGCAGATGAGATCTTGGCTCATTGAGGTCCATTTATTGAGCTGATCGCTCCATTCCTATGAAGCCCACACCGCTGACAGTTTATGGATGTACCTGCCTCAGCGAACGAACATCCTGGACACCCGCCGCACCGCCTACAGCATTGCTCTGCTCCAGCACCGCCCCTGCCTCCTGTGACCCTCGCTCCACCACCACTGCCGCCAACGCCCCCCTCCGGTCAGACAGCACCAGATTATAAGATGGACCTCATTTTTTTTTTTTGTACCCTCCCCCCCCCCCCCTCTAAATTTGGGGTGCGTCTTATAAAACAAAATAAACAGTATTTATTTTTCAAAAATGTTCATAATTTTTTTTTTTTAGCCAACAAAATAACAATGCAAAACAATACCATTTTATTATCGCTGTACACCATGTTCCAAATTATTATGCAAATTATATTTTTTCTGATTTTCCTAAATGTTTGGTGCAAATGACAGTCAGTCTAATAAAAGTCATCACCCGTTAGAGGATACATCGAAGTTTATTGAAGAAACCTCCCAATGATAACAGTATAATCTTCCTGTTCCACATTATTAGGCACATTAGAGTTTCTAAACATTTTATATGTTTTAAAGGACTGAAAATGCGCATTTGTGGAATTTGCAGCATTAGGAGGTCACATTCACCGAAATAAAAAGCTATTTAAATCCAAAACATCCTAACAGGCCAAGTTCCATGTAACATAGGAGCCCTTCTTTGATGTCACCTTCACAATTCTTGCATCCATTGAACTTGTGAGTTTTTGGAGAGTATCTGCTTGAATTTCTTTGCATGATGTCAGAATCGCCTCCCAGAGCTGCTGTTTTGCTGTGACCTGCCTCCCACCCTCATAGATCTTTTGCTTGATGATCCTCCAAAGGTTCTCTATAGGGTTGAGGTCAGGGGAAGATGAAGGTGGAAGATGAGTTTATCTCCTTTTATGCCCATAGCAGCCAATGACACAGACGTATTCTTTGCAGCATGAGATGGTGCATTGTCATGCATGAAGATGATTTTGCTTCTGAAGGCACGTTTCTGCTTTTTGTACCATGGAAGAAAGTTGTCAGTCAGAAACTCTATATACTTTGCAGAGGTCATGTTCACACCTTCAGGAACCCTAAAGGGGCCTACCAGATGTCTCCCCATAATTCTGGCCCAAAACCTGACTCCTCCACCTCATTGCTGACGTCGCAGCCTTGTTGGGACACGGTGGCCATCCACCAACCATCCACTACTCCACCATCTGGACCATCCAGGGTTGCTAATCAGTAAACAAGACTGCTTGAAAATTAGTCTTCATGTATGTCTGGGCCCGCTGCAACCGTTTCTGCTTGTGAGCACTGGTTAGAGGTGGCCGAATAGTAGGTTTATGCACCACAACAAGCCTTTGAAGGATCCTACACCTTGAGGTTTGAGGGACTCCAGAGGCATCAGCAGCTTCACATATCTGTTTGCTGGTTTGTAATGGCTTTTTAGCAGCTGCTCTCTTAATTCGATGGACTTGACTGGCAGAAACCTTCCTCATTCTGCCTTTATCTGCACGAACACGTCTGTGCTCAGAATCAGCCACAAATCTCTTCACAGTACGATGATCACGCTTAAGCTTTGGTGAAATATCTAATGTTTTCATCCCTTGTCCCAGGCATTGCATTATTTGATGCTTTTCGGCAGCAGAGATCCTTTTTTTTTCCCATGTTACTTGAAAACTGCGGCTGTTTAATATTGTGGAGCATCCAGTTTTCCTTTCATTGGGCCTCACCTGGCAAACTAATTATCACAGGTATCGGAGATTGATTTCAGTGACCAAAGAACCCTGAGACACAAAACCATCAATGAGCTTCATTATTAATCATTAGGACACGTACATCCAATTTGCATAATAATTTGGAACATGGTGTATTCGTGCTGACCTGCAGGATCATACTACCAGGTCATTCTTACTGCACAGTCAACACCGTTTAGTCAAAACCTTTTTTTTTTTTTTTTTTTTTTTTTTAATTTTATTTGATTTTATTTATTTTTTTCTCCCATTTTTCAGTACAATATATGGTAAAATGAATGGTATCAGCAAAAACTGAAAAAAAAAAAGCCATCACACAGCTACAAAAATGGAAATGTTAAAAAAAAAAGATATGGCTCTAGGAAGAAAGGGAGGAAAAAAACGCAATTGAAAAAAAAAAAACAAAAAAAATTCTGTCATGAAGTGAAAAAATAAAAAAATCTAAAATATTATAAATTGTTTTCTAGTGACACGGACGCCCCGTGCCCACCTCATTTCCGACTTCGCACCTTACTGTCGTATTTTTTATTTGTGCGCTGACACCATGGGCAGCAGGGGTAAGAAATGGGGAACATCGGGGTCTTTTTATATTTCATACCAGTGCTCACCAGTTGATGCCATTTTTGCAGTTGCTAATCTGCGCCTCCTGGCCTTCCTTTCGCCGTCCTCCTGTGCTGATAGATGTGGATAACGCCTCGGATGCATTAGCGCACTTTGACGCCTTGGATGCCAATGATGTAGGCAGCAAAATCTTGCGCCTGCGCAGACATATTCCTAGCTCACGCACTTCGCTCTTCCCTATTGCGGGCAGAGCCAAAAACATAGGTGCGCCTGCGGAAACCGGCGACTTCTCTGCTAAGGCACAAGATTTTGCCCGGCGATGTGGATGAAGCGGGTGACGTCATAGTCTGGCAAAATCCCGCGCCTGCACAGAGAACTTGCCGGATCGTGCGGGCGTACTGTGAAGCCCCTCACCTGCAGCGGTCACCCCAGGGACTTCAGGGACTTCTCTCCACCTCCCGGGACGCCACAGGGTCTTCACTTGATGGGAACTTCTGGCAACAGGTATGTGGGGTTTATTTACATGGTAATCGTGACGCCACTCTCTGTTTGCGGTCAGGGCAGTGACTGCCACTGCAGTTTAACGAGCGTCTGGGGCTGATGGTCTCTGCAGTTAGATGGTGTGGCCTCCCGAGAGTGAGGCTGGTCCCAGGGGCTCGGGTGTAGGTGTGTAGAACTACAGGTCACAGAATAATTCAGACAGAGTCCAGAAAGTCTTTCAACTTGTTTACTCACGTTCAGCTGGTTTTGTGAGGTAACCCGGGCGATACTGAGACAGACCAGAGAGAACCAGGTATCCTTCAGGCTGGTATAGGGGTGACTGTAAGCTCGCCTTACTAGCACTTCTTGTTTCGGACAGCCCCTGACTTAAAGTACCGTGGGACTCATCCAGGGAAGTCGCTGCTGCCTTTTCTCCCCTTTCTGGCCCGTTTGCTGACAGCGTGGACCAAGGTGGATAGCTTCAGGCTCAATTCTCCTTATGGGCCCCCTCGTTGCTGCTGATGCTCGGACTCTGTGTTGGTTGGTGTGAGACTTGTTGTCCACCCTACCGGCAGGTTTAGTAGGTAGTTAAACTTGAGCCTACTTCGGGAACCTGTTCCCCGTGCGTGCCTAGCCCTCCAGAAGCCTCCATACACGACCAGCTGGTTCCCTCAGTGTCCTCTCGACTGTCTGATTTCCCCAGCGTCTTTCTGTCCAACTTCTGGTGACCGTTCTCCCCCGCCAGCAGCCACTACACGGGCAGGGTCTGACTAGCGTGTCTGCGTGCCCGCTCTCCGCTTCAGACTGACATGTGTCCTCCAATTCTTCTCTCTGACTGACTGTCACTGCCACACTATCTTCCAGCCCCGCCACCCACCACTAGCTGAGATCTGGAGGCCACGCCCCCTCCTGGGTTTGCCCAGGGGTCCCCTCTAAGGTGTGTGTGAGACCTGGTCACTATGTGTCCGTGCGTACACACCCTACTCAGCGGTTGGGATTATCTGTTTGCACTCACCCAGCGTGGGTGCAGTACTCAGTAGTGCCTGACCAGTTCAGGGGCGCCACAGCACCTATGTTTTCGGCTCTAACCACAATAGGGCTAAGCGAAGTGCGCCTGGGCAAGCCAGGAATATGTCTGCGCAGATGCAAGATTTTGCCCACCTACGTGGATGGCGCCCGAGGCATCATCCACGTCAATCAGCAAAGTAGGACGGGGAAAGGAGGCACAAATTAGGACACCCATTTATATACATGGCGGTAGATTTTATAAAGGGATTTGTGGGGTCTACATGGGGCTCAGGGGGTAACGTGCACCTTTATAAAATGCAGCCCAGGCGCTGCTTAAGGTGCTAGTTTTAGTGCAGAAGGCCAAAATCTGTTGACAGGTTCCCCTTAAGTTTTAATTCTCCTGGTGTCATGTGTATGATATCGTGCCAAAAACATTAATAGACGGACAAACTTAAAGAGTAAATGTGAAGCGCACGGTAACGGTTACATAGTTACTAAGATTGAAAAAAGACCTAGGTCCATCTAGTTCAACCTTCCTCCACCAGTTCTACATTTAGTCACTAAGTCATTTATAACCAACAATGTTTTGTGTAGTGAGGAAATCATCCAGCCCTGATATAAAAGCTGTTATAGTGTCTGCCATTACTACCTCTTGTGGTCGGCATTCCACAGTCTGACCGCTCTAACTGTAAAGAACCCTTTCCTATTTAGCTGTCGGAATCGCTTTTCTTCCACTCGCAGTGAGTGCCCCCTGGTCCTTAGTACTGTCTTTGGAAGAAATAAGTCATGTGCCAGTCCTTTATATTGACCACACATGTATTTATACATATAAATGAGATCTCCTCTGAGACGTCTTTTTTCTAAGCTAAACATATCTAACTTTTTCAACCTGTCATCATACGGGCGGCCTCCATTCCTTGTAATAGTCTAGTTGCCGCCTTTGAACTGACTCTAACTTCTGAATGTCCTTTTTAAAATGTGGAGTCCAAAACTGGACCCCATATTCCAGATGTGGCCTTACAAGTGATTTATAGAGGGGTAACAATACGTTGGGATCGCGGGATCTAATCTCTCTTTTTATACACCCTAGAATCTTGTTTGCTTTAGCAGCTGCTGCCTGACATTGAGTGCTGCTGCTCAGCTTATTTGTAATGAGAATACCCAAGTCCTTCTCCTGTTCTGTAGTCCGGAGTTTACTTCCATTTAATGTATACGCAGCTATAGGATTACTCCGTCCTAGGTGCATTACTTTACATTTATCAACATTAAATCTCATTTGCCAAGTATCTGCCCATTCTGACATCTTATCCAGATCTTTTTGTAATATTGTACTATCCAGGTCAGTTTTTAATACCCTACATAGTTTGGTGTCATCAGCAAAGACTGACACTTTACTATCAATCCCATCCACAAGGTCATTAATAAAGAGATTAAAAAGAATTGGTCCAAGCACAGATCCCTGCGGCACCCCACTGCTGACTATAGCCCATTTAGAGAATGTTCCATTTATGACTACTCTTTGTTTCCTATCTTTTAGCCAATTCCTTACCCAGTTGCATATAGTTTCCCCCAGTCCTTGCTTCTGGAGCTTTAGTATAAGGCTATTATGTGGTACAGTATCAAATGCCTTTGCAAAGTCCAAATAAATCACATCAGCTGCATTACCAATATCCAGGTATGAACTTACCCCCTCATAGAACCCCAACAGGTTGGTTAGACACGACTTATCTTTCATGAATCCATGCTGTCTGTCAGTTATTATATTATTTTCTGCAATATATTTTTGCATGTCATCCCTTAAAATGCCCTCAAAAACTTTGCATACTACTGATGTCAGGCTTACTGGACGGTAGTTGCCTGGATCTACCCTCTTACCTTTCTTAAATATCGGTACCACATCAGCAATCCTCCAATCCTGAGGCACCAACCCTGTTACAAGCGAGTCTAAAAAGATGAGATACAGCGGTCTGTCAATTACGGAGCTCAATTCCCTCAATTTTCGTGGACGAATGCCATCTGGCCCTGGGGATTTGTCAATGTTTAATTTACTGAGACGTAGGCGTACTTCTTCTTGTGTTAAATTAATTATATCGGGTGGTGGACTTTGATTTTTCACTTGTTGAATGATGCCTGGTACAGTCAGTTCCTTGGTGAACACAGATGAGAAATGCCTATTTAAAATCTCAGTCTTTTGTTTGTCCTCTATAACTAACTTGTTATTATGTTTTAAGGGGCCGATACTATCCTTTGTTTTCCTTTTGGCATTAATGTATTTATAAAAGATTTTGGGATTTATTTTAATGTCGTTGGCGATTTTTGTTTCAGTAGCTAATTTTGCTTGTTTGATTTCTTTTTTACATTTCCTATTGATATCTTTATACTCCTGCAATGCTATTTCTGTATTCTCAGCCTTTAAGATTTTAAATGCCCTTTGTTTTTGTTTTATTATACTTTGTACAGTCTTATTTATCCATAGTGGTTTCTTTTTATTCCTGGACATTTTATTACCAGAGGGTATACGTTTTTTACAGGACTCTAGTAGTATATCCTTAAACTTACCCCATTTATGTTCGGTATCCCCAGTTACCATGACTTTGTCCCAATCTACACATTTAAGCTCTTCCCTTAATTTGTTGAAATCAGCTTTCCTAAAATTCCAGGTTTTAGCATTCCCCCTTTGAAATGTTCTATTGAATATTATGTTGAAGCTTACCATATTATGATCGCTGGTGCCCAAGTGCTCCCGGACCTGTAGATCTGAAATTGTATCCGGTCTATTTGACAGGACCAGATCTAGCAAATTATCTCCCCTGGTCGGTTCACCTACCATCTGAGAGAGGAAATGGTCTTGAATGGTAGATAAGAACTTACAGCTTTTAGCAGAACCAGAAGATTCTATGTCCCACTGTATGTCTGGATAGTTGAAATCCCCCATAATAAGAACCCGATTATTATTATTAGCTGCCTTTTCAATTTGTTCCAGCATTTCACCCTCTATTTGTTCAGGTATGTTAGGAGGCTTATAGCAAACTCCAATTAGCATTTTTCCATTATTCCCCTCCCCATGTACATTTACCCATACTGACTCTACATTGTTGCTGTTCCCCTCAATGTCATCATACAACACAGGTTTTAGGTTAGATTTAATAAATATACACACCCCACCACCTTTTTTGTCTTTCCTGTCCTTCCTAAATGTACTATAACCCTGTATGTTTGTCACCCAGTCATGGCTTTCATCCAGCCAGGTTTCCGTAATGCCCACCACATCATAATCCATGGTTGACATAAGAGTCTCCAATTCATTCATTTTGTTTGCAAGACTTCTTGCATTTGCCAGTAGACATTTAATCCTATTAACACCTTTATTACTCCTAGCCTCCCTACGTTCCTTGTATGTCCCATCACCCCCTAATCCTTCATTAACCCCTACCATCTCCCTGTCTCTATCTGCTCTATCTATCCCCTTATTTGCTCCACTACCCTCCCTCCCCCCCCCCGATCCTAGTTTAAAAGCTCCTCCATCCGTCTGACCATTTTCTCCCCCAGCACAGCTGCACCTTCCCCATTGAGGTGCAGCCCGTCCCTACCGTAGAGCCTGTAGCCGACTGAGAAGTCGGCCCAGTTCTCCATGAACCCGAACCCTTCCTTCCTGCACCAATTTCTAAGCCACATATTTATCTCCCTAAGCTCCCGCTGTCTTTCTAGTGACGCTCGTGGCACCGGTAGTATTTCTGAAAACACCACCTTGGAGGTCCTGGACTTCAGCTTCTCTCCTAGTTCCCTGTAATCATTTTTAAGGACCTTCCACCTGCCTCTAACTTTGTCATTAGTACCAATGTGCACCATGACCGCTGGGTTTTCCCCAGCCCCACCCAGCAATCTGTCTATCCGATCCACAATATGCCGAACCCGAGCACCCGGCAGACAACACACTGTTCAGCATTCACGGTCTCAGCGACAGATGACCCTGTCTGTCCGCCTAATTATAGAGTCCCCTACCACCAACATCTGTCTGGGCTTTGCTGCACTCCTATTTCCCTCCTTCCTACAGCAGTCGTTTTCCTGGTTGCTAGGAGCAACATCCTGCTGTAGTGACCCTAGTCCTGGCCCTTCATTCCTAATATCAGCCAAACAGGCATATTTACTAGGTTGTGCCAGGTCTGGACTAGGCTCCCTGACACTTTTCCCCCACCTCTTCTTCTAACTGTTACCCAGCTACCTACCTCTGGGTCCTGATCTTCCCCACCTCCACCCTCCTCCATATCACTGGCCCCAGCCAGAGAAAGCTCAGTGAGCTCTAAACTCCTCTCCAGGTTTGCAATGCCCCTGAGTGTTGCAAGCTGCTTATTTAGATCAGTTACCTTGGCTTCCAAATACGCAACATGCTTGCATCAAGTGCAGACATATTCACCCTCGAACGGCTGCTCAATGCATGCATACATCTGACAAGATACACACCTGGTAGCATTGTCCATGGAGCACCTATCAAATGGGGATAAACAGTAAAGTAGAAAAACAAAGAGATCAGGTTTTTCCGGCTTGGGTTTCCTACGATCAGCGATAAAAGCTGGTAGTAAGTGTTCAGTTTCCCAACAGCAACCCCGCAGGAGAAATGAGGAATTACACCATGTCCACAATAATGCAAGACAGGATGGGTCCTCCAGAGTGAGAATAGATGAAGCCCCCCTCAATAACCTTACAATGATGTAATGGGGTTTACAGGAATCTCTTGCTCTTCCCTAGTCTATAGTTGTTCTTGCTTTCTCCCCAGTCATCCCAATGGAGCCCAGTTCCCATATAATTAGTGATATGATGGCGGCCTGTGCTCCGAGCTCTGGGCAGTCGGAGCCGTACACGGCACACCTACCGGGACTGAAACTCTATTATTTGCACATTTTCTCTCCATATCATAGAAAATTCCACGTCTCAAGGCCGCGAAAGACGATAATTAGAGCGTTGCATAAGTAGCGCTCACTCTGCACCGGAGCTGTATAATTTTCTACCAGCGTAGTACGATAATAACCATAATGAATATAATTATTCCCCCGTAACAATGCTACCGGCACATTTACCCGTATGGAAAGCGCGGTCTATAGCCGCACAGCGACCGGCAGGTCACAGAGGAAAATAGCCGTGGGCAGCCAAGAGGGACACAGCGAAAGCTAATACTTCCTATATACTTTGTGTTGCCATTATTCTTCTTGCTGTCAGTGAATGGGGTAATACTGGGTTTGATTTCCAGACCCGTTCTGACCTAATATTTCAGGGTTTGTTTATATAGCCTCGTAAGACCCTGAGTGGGATAAAGTCATAGCATTATGATTGGGATGGATGCAAACTGTGCGACCCCCGCAAAACACAAGACATAAGGGATACGTGTCCTTTTGGGTCTCTTTTTTTTGGCAGGATTGATCTAATGAGGGTGTCCCTATCATTTCCAGGATCGGTGGAGGTCCCTCTGATCCTATCAACATGCTTTCCCTATATGTTTTCAGTTCTCCTTTAAGGGTACATCTATAGGAAACCACCAGCACTCTATGGATTTGCTGTGTGTCTGCTGCCACCTGCTGGATGAAGTGATCATTTACACTTACTAATCAAAATCCGATTTTTATGACCTTGACGAGCCTTGTCTATGGGGTTTCTGTATTTCTAACACTTCCATTTTTGATTATCTTCAAGGTTTAAGGTCTATGGAGCACTAGTGCAAAAAAAAATAAAAATATATGTTTTTTTTGTGTTTTGTTTTGTTCGTTTTTTTCTTTTAGACAAAAGATTAAAATTGGAGCGTCTCTGACCTGGTCCACTATACTCTTTTCATTTGGTTAAGTAAAGCTTAGTCTATGATTATTTTCAGCCTAAGTAATATGGTCAGAAATGCTTAATAATTATAAACTTGCCCACCCCCCATGCTTTACACTGCTTCTTCACTCTGATATATATATGGGGGTGGGGCTTTGTCTTTCTACAGGAAGTGGGGTGGAGCTTTGTTTTTCTACAATAAGTGGGGTGGAGCTTTGTTTTTCTACAGGAAGTGGAGTGGAGATTTGTTTTTCTACAGGAAGTGGGGTGGAGATTTGTTTTTCTACAGGAAGTGGGGTGGAGATTTGTTTTTCTACAGGAAGTGGGGTGGAGATTTGTTTTTCTACAGGAAGTGGGGTGGGGATTTGTTTTTCTACAGGAAGTGGGGTGGAGATTTGTTTTTCTACAGGAAGTGGGGTGGAGATTTGTTTTTCTACAGGAAGTGGGTTGGAGCTTTGTTTTTCTACAGGAAGTGGGGTGGAGCTTTGTTTTTCCACAGGAAGTGGGGTGGGCTCTGTCTTTCTACTTGTATTTTTCTGTTTGTCAGGCTCTATCAGGTATTACAGACCAGATGGGCTTTAACCCCTTAAGGACCGATCGTTATTTGCTCTTTTGTTTTTTCTTTCCCTTATTCCAAGAGCTATAACTTTTTTCTATTTTTCCATCGATATAGTCGCGTGATCGCTTATTGCGGTACAAGTTGTACTTTTGAATGTCACCATCTTTTTTATCACATTATGTAATGATAAGCAGGAAAAAAAAAATAAATAGCAAAAAAATTTAAATTCTGCACTTGTTTTGGTTTTTCTTTTTGTTTTTTATTTACAGTAATCATTTTACCATAAAACTGACCAGTATGATTTGTCAGGTTAGTACAAGTACATAGGTGACAAACGTGTATAATTTTATTTAAATGGTGAAAAAAAAATTCAGAATTTTTCAAGCAAAAAAATAATCTAATTTCCAAGAGCTGTAACATTTTACATTTTTTGCACATGCAGTTGTGTGAGGACCTGTTTTTTTTTGCGCCTGGAGCTGATGTTTTTATTAATTTTATTTTGGGGTAGATACGATGTTGCGGCATCCGAAAAACTGCAATTCTGGAGTTTTGTTTTTCTGTTGTAACAAATGTGGTGTTTTTCTTTTTTTAACGTGGTAAAATGGTAGGTGATTTGACATATATATATATATATATATATATATATATATATATATATACATATATTTTATTTTATTTTTCTTTCTACTATGCACTCTATTTAATAGTAAAGACATATAGACATATATATATATATATATATATATATATATATGTCTATATGTCTTTACTATTAAATAGAGTGCATAGTAGAAAGAAAAATAAAATAAAATATATGTGTGTGTGTATATATATATATATATATATATATATATATATATATATACATATATATTTTTATTTATTTATTTTTCTACTTTGCACTGTATTTAATAGTCCCCTTAGGAGACTTGAACCTGCAGTGGTCTGATCACTTGTTCTACATGGAGCAATTCCACAGCACTGCTATATATGGAAGAGATCACAGTCTCCTATGAACGCTGGCCATGGACTGGTTTTCAGACACAGCGCCCCCTGATCAGGTCCTGGCACACCTATTGAGCCTCAGAAGAGCGCGCCCCCTGCTATCATGCATTGAAAGCACCTCTCAGATGTTCAGGGAAGGTTAGTAATTGAACAAAGATGTAAAGCAAAGGAATGGAAGTTCCCCGCTCCTATAGTGCTGGCAGAATGCTCTTTCAAAAAGAGCAAATGGCAAGTTGTAGGGTATGAGCACAGCGAGATCCTGCTTTTTCTACAGGTCTGAGCCATCTTACTGACCTTTCTCCTCTCTGCACACTGCCTTTATTATATGCCTCCCATTGTGACCCGCTGTGTCCATTTTTTCCGACAGATCCGACCTGGCTGTCCACCAACCTGGGCATACTGACCTGTATAGAGTGCTCCGGCATCCACAGGGAGATGGGGGTTCACATCTCTAGGATCCAGTCTCTGGAGCTGGACAAGTTAGGCACTTCTGAACTCTTGGTGAGTATTACTGATGGTGGGGCAGGATTTAGGAGCGACATGTGCTGTAACCCCTCGGGTGTATGATATCAGGGAGTATCGCCCCGGGGGGAGGCCGTACACTTCAGCGTCACTGCCTTGGAGCTTTTTACCCATTGAATGATTGGGGGGTTTCGTGGGTAAAGAATGTTAAGTATGTCTGACAGCACACAATTCTTGGCAGTGTCCCAATGTACTAACATTTAAAGGGATTGTCCAGGACTGAAATAGCAGAGCAGGGCCAACATCCCCGTTGAAAAGCTATTTCCTGCTCACTTG
>NC_134358.1:37901134-37926134 GCF_048569485.1 Anomaloglossus baeobatrachus
ACCCCCCATCGTGCTCCATCCCCTATGCTGCTCACCCCCATCGTGCTCCATCCCCCATGCTGCGCAACCCCCATCGTGCTCCATCCCCCATGCTGCGCACCCCCCATCGTGCTCCATCCCCCATGCTGAGCACCCCCCATCGTGTTCCATCTTCCATGCTTCGCACCCCCCATCGTGCTCCATACCCCATGCTGAGCACCCCCCATCGTGCTCCATCCCCCATGCTGCGCACCCCCCATCGTGCTCCATCCCCCATGCTGCCCACCCCCCATCGTGCTCCATCCCCCATGCTGCACACTCCCCATCGTGCTCCATCCCCCATGCTGCGCACTCCCCATCGTGCTCCATCCCCCATGCTGTGCACCCTCATCGTGCTCCATCCCCCATGCTGCGCACTCCCCATCGTGCTCCATCCCCCATGCTGCGCACTCCCCATCGTGCTCCATTCCCCATGCTGCGCACCCCCCATCGTGCTCCATCCCCCATGCTGCGCACCCCCCATCGTGCTACATCCCCCATGCTGCGCACCCCATCGTGCTACATCCCCAATGCTGCGCACCCCCCATCGTGCTACATCCCCCATGCTATAATAGTTCTCCTATTATACTCAGAGAGGAGTATAATAGGAGTACTATAATAGGAGGAGTAGTCCTGGGGGGAGAGGAGTATAATGCCGGCTCCCTGCACATGTGTACCGGGAGCCGGTGTACACTGGTAACTATGATACACATCGGGTAACTAAGGGACCTTAGTTACCCGATGTGTATAATGGTTACCAGCGTTCACCGGCTCCGTCACGATCCCAGCATCGCAAGGTTATGTCTGGCGATGCGTGCGGAGTGCCGGGGCGAGCGGTCAATCCATGCGGAGGGCGGGGCCAGGCCGAGGCGAGCGACCAATCTGTGGGGGGGCCAGGCCGAGCCCAGCGGCGACCAATCCGTGGGGGGGGCGGGGCCAGGCCGAGCCCAGCGGCCAATCAGACGGTTGTCACTGTAATGACACTCACCGTGACACAATTTTGGAGCAAGACAGACAGACAGACAGAGAATAAGGCAATTATATATATAGATATATATATATGTATGTTTCTTCAGCGCTCTATTGGGAGACCCAGACGATTGGGGTATAGCTACTGCCCTCTGGAGGCCACACAAAGCACTACATTAAAAGTGCAAGGCCCCTCCCCCTCTGGCTATACCCCCCCGTGGTATCACGGGTTCTCCAGTTTTAGCTTTGTGTGCGAAGGAGGTCAGACATCCACGCATAGCTCCACAGATTTTAGTCAGCAGTAGCTGCTGACTATTTCGGATGGAAGAAAAGAGGACACATATAGTGTCCCCAGCATGCTCCCTTCTCACCCCTGGATGGTGTTGTAAGGTTGAGGTACCTATTGCTGGTACAGGGCTGGAGCCTGACATGCTGTTTTCCTTCCACATCCCCTTGTAGGGCTCTGTGGAAGTGGGATCCTGCCGGCCTCTCAGCTCTGATGCCGGGCTCCATCCACAGACCCATTAGAACCTGATGGAGACGGAGCGGGAGTACGATCAGGGACAGGCCCTGCATCATACAGGTACTCTGTGTCCCCGGCAGGCACAGACACACTCCGGGCTGGCTGGGTGTTGTAGTGCGCCGGGGACCGCAACGTGGAGTTGGTGTCCCTACAGATTACTGGGGGATTGTTTGTGTTTGGGAACGCAGCGCCGACCCCCTCTGGACCGGGCGGCGCTGCTGTGACTTGTGGTGCGCCGGGGATCCGCCGTCCGCGCTTTTACGGCGGCGGCGGTTATAAATTTAGTCCCCGGCTTTTTGGGCCTAGGACGCCGGCAGCTCCGTTTCGTTCCCGCCCCCACCCTGTCATTCAGGGTAGGGGAGAGACGCTGTTCGCTAGCAGCGACGAGGGCTGGAGCCTGTTTTACATGCTCCAGCCCTCTCACTTGGCACAGAGGGAAGCAGGCTTCCCGCTCTTGGCCAGGAACGCCCAGGGCCCGCCCCCCTTCCTCTCTCGAGACGCCGGCAGCCATTACATGCATGCCTGGCTGGAGGAAGGACGCAAGGCTCTGGGAGACCTGGACTAGGGGCTATCTGGCGACCACACACCCGCTTTTAAGCGGGCGGTAAGCGATTTTTCTGTGCTGGTCCCTCTAGTGCCTCACTGTGTATCAGTGTACTGGTACAGATATATAATTATTGTATTACTTGCACTGTGAGGTGCGCTTCTGGCTGCATATCCCAGATCGCTCTGTGGAAGCAGCAACATGTCATCCTCAAAACGCAAGGCGGCCAAGGCAAAAAGGGCTGTGTATACTGCGTGTGCTGCATGTGGGGCTAATCTACCAGCAGGCTCCGATGACCCCCATTGTGTGCAATGCTCCGACCCGGTGCTGCTTCGCCAGCCGGAGTCAGGAGAGGTAGCGACCCAGGCTGAGACGCTTGTAAGTTCTGCCCCGGTGACAGGGACAGACTTTGCAGTTTTTGCAGATAATATGTCTGTATCTATGGCAAAAATCCTTGAGACCTTGCAATCTATGCATGGGGCTCAGTCTCTGGGCACGGCGAGGCCTCTGTCCTCAGGTCCCCCTTACTTGGAATGTATCCAGCCCACAGGGGGGTCCCCGGCTTCACAGGCCGAGGATTATGACTCAGATGATGGCCCCAGCCACCCTAAGCGAGCTCGCTGGGAAAGACCCTCGACGTCTTCACACTGCTCAGGGTCTCAGCGCAATCAGTCTCCCTGTGATGTGTCTGATGAGAGTGATCAGGAATCCACTCCTGGAACCCCTCTCAACCTGGATACCCCGGATGGGGATGCCATGGTAAACGACCTTATCTCAGCCATCAATAGGCTGTTGGATATTTCTCCCCCAGCCCCTTCAGCAGAAGAGGCGGCTGCGGAGCAGGAAAAGTTTCGTTTCCTTTATCCCAAGCGTAAATTGAGTGCTTTGTTAGATCACTCTGACTTCAGAGAATCAATCCAGAAGCACGACGCTCACCCAGAAAGGCGTTTCTCTAAACGATCTAAAGATACGCGTTTCCCTTTCCCCCCTGAGGTGGTCAAGCGCTGGACACAGTGTCCAAAGGTAGACCCCCCGATTTCCAAACTTGCAGCTAGATCCATAGTTGCAGTGGAGGATGGAGCTTCACTTAAAGATGCCAATGACAGACAGATGGACCTTTGGTTAAAATCTGTCTATGAAGCTATAGGCGCGTCGTTTGCTCCGGCATTCGCAGCCGTATGGGCACTCCAGGCTATTTCAGCTGGCTTAGCAAAAGTGGATGCTATCATGCATCCAGCAGTGCCGCAAGTGGCGCACCTTACCACGCAGATGTCGGCGTTTGCGTCTTACGCTATCAATGCGGTCCTAGAATCTACCAGTCGCACCTCAATGGCGTCCGCCAATTCGGTAGTTTTGCGCAGAGCCTTGTGGTTAAAGGACTGGAAAGCAGATGCTGGTTCCAAAAAATGTTTAACCAGTTTGCCTTTGTCTAGAGATAGACTGTTTGGCGAGCCATTGGCTGACATCATTAAGCAGTCCAAGGGTAAAGACTCCTCTTTACCACAACCCAGAACATCCAAACCTCAGCAGAAAAAGTGGCAGCAGAGGTTTCAGTCCTTTCGAGGTTCGGGCAAGACACCATTTACCTCGTCCAAAGGGGCTCAGAGGACGCAAAGAAACTCAGATTCGTGGCGGACTCACACACGCCCCAAGAAAGCAAATGGAGGTACCGCTTCCAAAGCGGCTACCTCATGACTTCCAGCCCCCCCCCTCCGCATCGCCGGTCGGGGGCAGGCTCTCCCGCTTTTCCGGCATTTGGATGTCACAGGTCAAAGACCGGTTGGTGACGGACATTTTGTCTCGCGGGTACAGAATCGAGTTCAATTCTCGTCCTCCAGCTCGGTTCTTCAGAACCTCCCCACATCCAGACCGAGCAGATGCTCTGCTGCAGGCGGTGGATTCCCTAAAAGCGGAAGGAGTGGTTATCCCAGTCCCTCCTCAGGAACAAGGGCAAGGGTTTTACTCCAATCTCTTTGTGGTTCCAAAAAAGGACGGCTCGTTCCGTCCTGTTCTGGACCTAAAACGGCTCAACAAACATGTGCACGCCAGGAGGTTCCGGATGGAAACCCTCCGCTCTGTCATTGCCTCAATGTCCAGAGGAGACTTCCTTGCCTCAATAGACATCAAAGATGCTTATCTCCACGTGCCAATTGCTACAGAACATCAACGTTTTCTACGTTTTGTGATAGGAGACGACCATTTTCAGTTCGTAGCTCTTCCATTTGGTCTGGCGACAGCCCCACGGGTCTTCACCAAGGTCATGGCGGCGGTGGTAGCAGTCTTGCACTCTCAGGGACACTCGGTGATCCCTTACCTAGACGACTTATTGGTCAAAGCTCCCTCTCAGGAGGCATGTCAGCACAGCCTGAATGCTACGCTGGAGACTCTACAGTCTTTCGGATGGATCATCAACTTTCCAAAGTCGATCCTATCACCGACTCAGTCACTAACGTATCTTGGCATGGAGTTTCATACTCTAGCAGCGATAGTGAAGCTTCCGCTGGACAAGCAGCGGTCACTACAGACAGGGGTACAATCTCTTCTGCAGGGCCAGTTGCATCCCTTGCGGCGCCTCATGCATTTCCTAGGGAAGATGGTGGCAGCCATGGAAGCAGTTCCCTTTGCGCAGTTTCATCTGCGCCCACTTCAATGGGACATTCTCCGCCAATGGGACGGGAAGTCAACGTCCCTGGACAGGAAAGTCTCGCTTTCCCAGACGGCCAAGGACTCTCTACAATGGTGGCTCCTTCCCACCTCATTATCTCAGGGAAGATCCTTCCTGCCCCCATCCTGGGCAGTAGTTACGACAGATGCGAGTCTGTCGGGGTGGGGAGCAGTGTTTCTCCACCACAGGGCTCAGGGGACGTGGACTCCGCAGGAGTCCACCCTTCAGATCAATGTTCTGGAAATCAGAGCAGTGTATCTTGCCCTACTAGCCTTCCAGCAGTGGCTGGAAGGAAAGCAGATCCGAATTCAGTCGGACAACTCCACAGCGGTGGCATACATCAACCACCAAGGAGGGACGCGCAGTCGGCAAGCCTTCCAAGAAGTCCGGCGCATTCTAATGTGGGTGGAGGACAGAGCATCCACCATATCCGCGGTTCACATCCCAGGCGTAGAAAACTGGGAAGCAGACTTCCTCAGTCGCCAGGGCATGGACGCAGGGGAATGGTCCCTTCACCCGGACGTGTTTCAGGAAATCTGTCGCCGCTGGGGAGTGCCGGACGTCGACCTAATGGCATCCCGGCACAACAACAAGGTCCCGGCATTCATGGCGAGGTCGCGCGATCAAAGAGCTCTGGAGGCAGACGCCTTGGTTCAAGATTGGTCGCAGTTTCAGCTCCCTTACGTGTTTCCGCCTCTGGCGCTCTTGCCCAGAGTGCTACGCAAGATCAGATCCGAGTGCAGCCGCATCATACTCGTCGCCCCAGACTGGCCGAGGAGGTCGTGGTACCCGGATCTGTGGCATCTCACGATCGGTCGACCGTGGTCACTGCCAGACCGACCAGACTTACTGTCCCAAGGGCCGTTTTTCCATCAGAATTCTGCGGCCCTGAACCTGACTGTGTGGCCATTGAGTCCTGGATCCTAGCATCTGCAGGATTATCTCAAGGAGTGATTGCCACAATGAGACAAGCTAGAAAGTCGAATTCTGCTAAGATCTACCACAGAACGTGGAAGATTTTCTTATCCTGGTGCTCGGCCCAGGGAGTGTCTCCCTGGCCATTTGCATTACCCAAGTTTCTTTCTTTCCTGCAATCGGGGTTAGAAAAGGGCTTGTCGCTCAGCTCCCTTAAAGGGCAAGTTTCGGCACTTTCCGTGTTTTTTCAGAAGCGTCTAGCACGTCTTCCTAAGGTGCGCACGTTCCTGCAGGGGGTCTGTCATATTGTGCCCCCGTACAAGCGACCGTTAGATCCATGGGATCTGAACAGGGTACTAGTTGCTCTCCAGAAGCCGCCCTTCGAGCCTCTGAAGGAAGTTTCCTTTTCTCGGCTGTCGCAGAAAGTGGCGTTTCTTGTTGCCATCACATCGCTTCGGCGAGTGTCTGAGCTGGCAGCTCTGTCATCCAAGGCTCCCTTCCTGGTGTTCCACCAGGACAAGGTTGTGCTGCGCCCCATTCCGGAGTTTCTTCCTAAGGTCGTATCCTCTTTTCATCTCAATCAGGATATTTCCTTGCCTTCTTTTTGCCCTCATCCGGTTCACCGGTATGAAAAGGACTTACGTTTGCTAGATCTGGTGAGAGCACTCAGAATCTACATTTCCCGCACGGCGCCCATACGCCGTTCCGATGCACTTTTTGTCCTTGTCGCTGGTCCGCGCAAGGGGTTGCAGGCTTCTAAAGCCACCCTGGCTCGATGGATCAAAGAACCAATTCTTGAAGCCTACCGTTCTGCGGGGCTTCCGGTTCCTTCAGGGCTAAAAGCCCACTCAACCAGAGCCGTGGGTGCGTCCTGGGCATTACGTCACCAGGCTTCGGCTCAACAGGTGTGCCAGGCAGCTACCTGGTCCAGTCTGCACACTTTCACCAAGCATTATCAGGTGCATACCTATGCTTCGGCGGATGCCAGCTTAGGTAGAAGAGTCCTGCAGGCGGCAGTGACACCCCCATAGGGGAGGGCTGTTTTGCAGCTCTAACATGAGGTATTTATTTACCCACCCAGGGACAGCTTTTGGACGTCCCAATCGTCTGGGTCTCCCAATAGAGCGCTGAAGAAGAAGGGAATTTTGTTACTTACCGTAAATTCCTTTTCTTCTAGCTCTTATTGGGAGACCCAGCACCCGCCCTGTTGTCCTTCGGGATGTTTTTTTGTTGTTTGCGGGTACACATGTTGTTCATGTTGAACGGTTTTTCAGTTCTCCGAGGTTATTCGGAGTTAATTTGTTTAAACCAGTTATTGGCTTCCTCCTTCTTGCTTTGGCACTAAAACTGGAGAACCCGTGATACCACGGGGGGGTATAGCCAGAGGGGGAGGGGCCTTGCACTTTTAATGTAGTGCTTTGTGTGGCCTCCAGAGGGCAGTAGCTATACCCCAATCGTCTGGGTCTCCCAATAAGAGCTAGAAGAAAAGGAATTTACGGTAAGTAACAAAATTCCCTTCGTCTGTGTGTGTATGTGTGTATATATATATATATATATATATATATATATATATATATATATATATATATATATATATATATATATATATATATATATATATATATATATATATATATATATATATATATATATGTGTATATGTATGTCCTGGACAACTGACAACTGCTCCCCTTTAAGTCCACATCAGTTCCAAAGCTGAGCATCTCGGTAACACGCTGAATGCGCTGGTTTCTATGCTACGTTGTATGTAACGCCACGGTCTATGTGTGATCCTCACTGCTCGGGTTGTGCTTTTTTGCAGCTGGCCAAGAATGTAGGAAACAATAGCTTCAATGAAATTATGGAAGGGAATCTACCTTCTCCGTCACCAAAACCTACTTCTTCCAGCGATATGTAAGTAACGTGATAAGATGGCACCCTGCAATATTGGAATCATGGTTATATATGCTGGAGAAGAAAAGTGTCAGACACAGGTCTTCATCATTGAATGTTCAGCCCCATCACCCCCAGTGTATAACATCCAGCCCCATCACCCCCAGTGTATAACATCCAGCCCCATCACCCCCAGTGTATAACATCCAGCCCCATCACCCCCAGTGTATAACATCCAGCCCCATCACCCCCAGTGTATAACATCCAGCCCCATCACCCCCAGTGTATAACATCCAGCCCCATCACCCCCAGTGTATAACATCCAGCCCCATCACCCCCAGTGTATAACATCCAGCCCCATCACCCCCAGTGTATAACATCCAGCCCCATTACCCCCAGTGTATAACATCCAGCCCCATCACCCCCAGTGTATAACATCCAGCCCCATCACCTCCAGTGTATAACATCCGGCCCCATCACCCCCAGTGTATAACATCCAGCCCCTCACCCCCAGTGTATAACATCCGGCCCCATCACCCCCAGTGTATAACATCCAGCCCCATCACCTCCAGTGTATAACATCCAGCCCCATCACCCCCAGTGTATAACATCCGGCCCCATCACCCCCAGTGTATAACATCCGGCCCCATCACCCCCGGTGTATAACATCCGACCCCTCACCCCTAGTGTATAACATCCGACCCCTCACCCCCAGTGTATAACATCCAGCCCCATCACCCCCAGTGTATAACATCCAGCCCCTCACCCCCAGTGTATAACATCCAGCCCCATCACCCCCAGTGTATAACATCCAGCCCCATCACCCCCAGTGTATAACATCCGGCCCCATCACCCCCAGTGTATAACATCCGGCCCCATCACCCCCAGTGTATAACATCCGGCCCCATACCCCCAGTATATAACATCCAGCCCCATCACCCCCAGTGTATAACATCCGGCCCCATCACCCCCAGTGTATAACATCCGGCCCCATCACCCCCAGTGTATAACATCCAGCCCCATCACCCCCAGTGTATAACATCCAGCCCCATCACCCCCAGTGTATAACATCCAGCCCCATCACCCCCAGTGTATAACATCCAGCCCCATCACCCCCAGTGTATAACATCCAGCCCCATCACCCCCAGTGTATAACATCCAGCCCCATCACCCCCAGTGTATAACATCCGGCCCCATCACCCCCAGTGTATAACATCCGGCCCCATCACCCCCAGTGTATAACATCCGGCCCCATCACCCCCAGTGTATAACATCCAGCCCCTCACCCCCAGTGTATAACATCCAGCCCCTCACCCCTAGTGTATAACATCCAGCCCCTCACCCCTAGTGTATAACATCCAGCCCCTCACCCCCAGTGTATAACATCCGGCCCCATCACCCCCAGTGTATAACATCCGGCCCCATCACCCCCAGTGTATAACATCCGACCCCTCACCCCTAGTGTATAACATCCAGCCCATTACCCCCAGTGTATAACATCCAGCCCCATCACCCCCAGTGTATAACATCCGACCCCATCACCCCCAGTGTATAACATCCAGCCCCATCACCCCCAGTGTATAACATCCAGCCCCATCACCCCCCAGTGTATAACATCCAGCCCCATCACCCCCAGTGTATAACATCCAGCCCCATCACCCCCAGTGTATAACATCCAGCCCCATCACCCCCAGTGTATAACATCCAGCCCCATCACCCCCAGTGTATAACATCCGACCCCTCACCCCTAGTGTATAACATCCGGTCCCATCACCCCCAGTGTATAACATCCAGCCCCATTACCCCCAGTGTATAACATCCAGCCCCATTACCCCCAGTGTATAACATCCAGCCCCATCACCCCCAGTGTATAACATCCAGCCCCATCACCTCCAGTGTATAACATCCGGCCCCATCACCCCCAGTGTATAACATCCGGCCCCATCACCCCCAGTGTATAACATCCAGCCCCATCACCTCCAGTGTATAACATCCAGCCCCATCACCCCCAGTGTATAACATCCGGCCCCATCACCCCCAGTGTATAACATCCGGCCCCATCACCCCCGGTGTATAACATCCGACCCCTCACCCCTAGTGTATAACATCCGACCCCTCACCCCCAGTGTATAACATCCAGCCCCATCACCCCCAGTGTATAACATCCAGCCCCTCACCCCCAGTGTATAACATCCAGCCCCATCACCCCCAGTGTATAACATCCAGCCCCATCACCCCCAGTGTATAACATCCGGCCCCATCACCCCCAGTGTATAACATCCGGCCCCATCACCCCCAGTGTATAACATCCGGCCCCATACCCCCAGTGTATAACATCCGGCCCCATCACCCCCAGTGTATAACATCCGGCCCCATCACCCCCAGTGTATAACATCCGGCCCCATCACCCCCAGTGTATAACATCCAGCCCCATCACCCCCAGTGTATAACATCCAGCCCCATCACCCCCAGTGTATAACATCCAGCCCCATCACCCCCAGTGTATAACATCCAGCCCCATCACCCCCAGTGTATAACATCCAGCCCCATCACCCCCAGTGTATAACATCCAGCCCCTCACCCCCAGTGTATAACATCCAGCCCCTCACCCCCAGTGTATAACATCCAGCCCCATCACCCCCAGTGTATAACATCCGACCCCTCACCCCTAGTGTATAACATCCAGCCCATTACCCCCAGTGTATAACATCCAGCCCCATCACCCCCAGTGTATAACATCCAGCCCCATCACCCCCGGTGTATAACATCCGGCCCCATCACCCCCAGTGTATAACATCCAGCCCATCACCCCCAGTGTATAACATCCGACCCCTCACCCCTAGTGTATAACATCCAGCCCCTCACCCCCGGTGTATAACATCCAGCCCCATCACCTCCAGTGTATAACATCCAGCCCCATTACCCCCAGTGTATAACATCCAGCCCCATCACCCCCAGTGTATAACATCCAGCCCCATCACCCCCAGTGTATAACATCCAGCCCCATCACCCCCAGTGTATAACATCCAGCCCCATCACCCCCAGTGTATAACATCCGGCCCCATCACCCCCAGTGTATAACATCCAGCCCCATCACCCCCAGTGTATAACATCCGGCCCCATCACCCCCAGTGTATAACATCCGACCCCATCACCCCCAGTGTATAACATCCAGCCCCATCACCCCTAGTGTATAACATCCAGCCCCATCACCCCCAGTGTATAACATCCAGCCCCATCACCCCTAGTGTATAACATCCGGTCCCATCACCCCCAGTGTATAACATCCGACCCCATCACCCCCAGTGTATAACATCCAGCCCCATTACCCCCCAGTGTATAACATCCGGCCCCATCACCCCCAGTGTATAACATCCAGCCCCATCACCCCCAGTGTATAACATCCGGCCCCATCACCCCCAGTGTATAACATCCGGTCCCATCACCCCCAGTGTATAACATCCGGCCCCATCACCTCCAGTGTATAACATCCAGCCCCATCACCCCCAGTGTATAACATCCAGCCCCATCACCCCCAGTGTATAACATCCAGCCCCATCACCCCCAGTGTATAACATCCAGCCCCATCACCTCCAGTGTATAACATCCAGCCCCTCACCCCCAGTGTATAACATCCAGCCCCTCACCCCCAGTGTATAACATCCAGCCCCATTACCCCAGTGTATAACATCCAGCCCCATCACCTCCAGTGTATAACATCCAGCCCCATCACCCCCAGTGTATAACATCCGGCCCCATCACCCCCAGTGTATAACATCCGGCCCCATCACCCCCGGTGTATAACATCCGACCCCTCACCCCTAGTGTATAACATCCGACCCCTCACCCCCAGTGTATAACATCCAGCCCCATCACCCCCAGTGTATAACATCCAGCCCCTCACCCCCAGTGTATAACATCCAGCCCCATCACCCCCAGTGTATAACATCCAGCCCCATCACCCCCAGTGTATAACATCCGGCCCCATCACCCCCAGTGTATAACATCCAGCCCCATCACCCCCAGTGTATAACATCCGGCCCCATCACCCCCAGTGTATAACATCCGGCCCCATCACCCCCAGTGTATAACATCCAGCCCCATCACCCCCAGTGTATAACATCCAGCCCCATCACCCCCAGTGTATAACATCCAGCCCCATTACCCCAGTGTATAACATCCAGCCCCATCACCCCCAGTGTATAACATCCAGCCCCATCACCCCCAGTGTATAACATCCGGCCCCATCACCCCCAGTGTATAACATCCGGCCCCATCACCCCCAGTGTATAACATCCGGCCCCATCACCCCCAGTGTATAACATCCGACCCCTCACCCCTAGTGTATAACATCCAGCCCCTCACCCCCGGTGTATAACATCCAGCCCCATCACCCCCAGTGTATAACATCCAGCCCCATCACCCCCAGTGTATAACATCCGGCCCCATCACCCCCAGTGTATAACATCCGACCCCTCACCCCCAGTGTATAACATCCAGCCCCATCACCCCCAGTGTATAACATCCAGCCCCATTACCCCCAGTGTATAACATCCAGCCCCATCACCCCCAGTGTATAACATCCAGCCCCATTACCCCCAGTGTATAACATCCGACCCCTCACCCCTAGTGTATAACATCCAGCCCCTCACCCCCAGTGTATAACATCCGGCCCCATTACCCCCAGTGTATAACATCCAGCCCCATCACCCCCAGTGTATAACATCCGACCCCTCACCCCTAGTGTATAACATCCGGCCCCTCACCCCCAGTGTATAACATCCAGCCCCATCACCCCCAGTGTATAACATCCAGCCCCATCACCCCCAGTGTATAACATCCGGCCCCATTACCCCCAGTGTATAACATCCGACCCCTCACCCCTAGTGTATAACATCCGACCCCTCACCCCCAGTGTATAACATCCAGCCCCATCACCCCCAGTGTATAACATCCAGCCCCATCACCCCCAGTGTATAACATCCGGCCCCATCACCCCCAGTGTATAACATCCAGCCCCATCACCCCCAGTGTATAACATCCAGCCCCATCACCCCCAGTGTATAACATCCGACCCCTCACCCCTAGTGTATAACATCCAGCCCCTCACCCCCAGTGTATAACATCCAGCCCCTCACCCCCAGTGTATAACATCCAGCCCCATCACCCCCAGTGTATAACATCCGACCCCTCACCCCTAGTGTATAACATCCAGCCCATTACCCCCAGTGTATAACATCCAGCCCCATCACCCCCAGTGTATAACATCCAGCCCCATCACCCCCGGTGTATAACATCCGGCCCCATCACCCCCAGTGTATAACATCCAGCCCCATCACCCCCAGTGTATAACATCCGACCCCTCACCCCTAGTGTATAACATCCAGCCCCTCACCCCCGGTGTATAACATCCAGCCCCATCACCTCCAGTGTATAACATCCGGCCCCATCACCCCCAGTGTATAACATCCAGCCCCTCACCCCCAGTGTATAACATCCGGCCCCATCACCCCCAGTGTATAACATCCAGCCCCATCACCCCCAGTGTATAACATCCGGCCCCATCACCCCCAGTGTATAACATCCGGCCCCATCACCCCCAGTGTATAACATCCAGCCCCATCACCCCCAGTGTATAACATCCAGCCCCATCACCCCCAGTGTATAACATCCAGCCCCATCACCCCCAGTGTATAACATCCGGCCCCATCACCCCCAGTGTATAACATCCAGCCCCATCACCCCCAGTGTATAACATCCGGCCCCATTACCCCCAGTGTATAACATCCAGCCCCATCACCCCCAGTGTATAACATCCAGCCCCATCACCCCCAGTGTATAACATCCGGCCCCATCACCCCCAGTGTATAACATCCAGCCCCATCACCCCCAGTGTATAACATCCAGCCCATTACCCCCAGTGTATAACATCCAGCCCCATCACCCCCAGTGTATAACATCCAGCCCTATCACCCCCAGTGTATAACATCCAGCCCCATCACCCCCAGTGTATAACATCCGGCCCCATCACCCCCAGTGTATAACATCCGGCCCCATCACCCCCAGTGTATAACATCCGACCCCATCACCCCCAGTGTATAACATCCAGCCCCATCACCCCCAGTGTATAACATCCGACTCATCACCCCTAGTGTATAACATCCGACCCCTCACCCCTAGTGTATAACATCCAGCCCCATCACCCCCAGTGTATAACATCCGGCCCCATCACCCCCAGTGTATAACATCCAGCCCCATCACCCCCAGTGTATAACATCCAGCCC
Source organism: Anomaloglossus baeobatrachus (assembly GCF_048569485.1). Classification (NCBI taxonomy): domain Eukaryota; kingdom Metazoa; phylum Chordata; class Amphibia; order Anura; family Aromobatidae; genus Anomaloglossus; species Anomaloglossus baeobatrachus. Next base: position 37,914,946 of record NC_134358.1, read on the forward strand.
CATTACCCCAGTGTATAACATCCAGCCCCATCACCTCCAGTGTATAACATCCAGCCCCTCACCCCCAGTGTATAACATCCAGCCCCATTACCCCAGTGTATAACATCCAGCCCCATCACCCCCAGTGTATAACATCCAGCCCCATTACCCCAGTGTATAACATCCAGCCCCATCACCCCTAGTGTATAACATCCGGCCCCATCACCCCTAGTGTATAACATCCGGCCCCATCACCCCCAGTGTATAACATCCAGCCCCTCACCCCCAGTGTATAACATCCAGCCCCATCACCCCCAGTGTATAACATCCGGCCCCTCACCCCCAGTGTATAACATCCGGCCCCATCACCCCCAGTGTATAACATCCGGCCCCATCACCCCCAGTGTATAACATCCGGCCCCATCACCTCCAGTGTATAACATCCAGCCCCATCACCCCCAGTGTATAACATCCAGCCCCTCACCCCAGTATATAACATCCGGCTCCTCACCCCCAGTGTATAACATCCGACCCCATCACCCCCAGTGTATAACATCCGGCCCCTCACCTCCAGTGTATAACATCCGACCCCTCACCCCCAGTGTATAACATCCGGCCCCATCACCCCCAGTGTATAACATCCGGCCCCTTACCTCCAGTGTATAACATCCGACCCCTCACCCCCAGTGTATAACATCCAGCCCCATCACCCCCAGTGTATAACATCCAGCCCCATCACCCCCCAGTGTATAACATCCAGCCCCATCACCCCCCAGTGTATAACGTCCGGCCCTATTGCCCCCGGTGTATAACGTCCGGCCCTATTGCCCCCGGTGTATAACGTCCGGCCCTATTGCCCCCAGTGTATAACATCTGCCCACCACTGTGCTGTCGCCCTTTGCTAATATGTGACAGAACAGCCGGTGGTGCAGAGCTCATTGATATCAGTGCATCCTGTAATAGGAGACACCGGGGTAACAAGGCCGTTCATGACACTTCTTCCTCCTGAATCTTCACCATCACCTGTGACTGATATTACCGAGAAGTGGAAGGAACCGCAGCAACTCAGCCACGAATGTGATCGTCACAGAGTGGGGGGCCGAGTGCTGAGGAGCAGAGGGCAGAAAACTCACCCCCGCTCTGCTGACCCCATGTTCCCCATGCTCAGTGTATGAGCTCCATACAGACATGGAGGGGAGTTTGGTGGATGAGCATGACCGGCCTCCATTACCCCATCCCACAACTGTAACAGACATTATGAGCCCGGCCTCTCCCCAACATCAGTGTCACCTCACAAATGCTCTTCTGGACAAGTGGGCAAAATTTCCTACAGACACATTCCCACACCCCAACATCTTGTAGATATCGCTCCTCAGAGAGCGGGATCTGTTCTAGCTCCATATTAGTGTATGGATGTAGAGAGGTCAGAAAAGCCATAAACAGGCTATGTTGTTGTATGTATAAATCTATATGCTGCTCTCTTCCTCATAGGACTGCGCGTAAAGAATACATTACCGCCAAATACGTGGAGCACAAGTTCTGTCGGAGGATGTGCTCCTCAGGGGCGGAGAAGCAGAGCGAGCTGCTCGAGGCTGTGAAATCAAGGGACTTACTTGCACTAATCCAAGTCTTTGCAGAAGGAGTCGAGATCCTAGAACCACTGTTAGAATCGGGGCAGGTGAGGAGTATGCTGCTCGTAGCAGCTGGATTGCATTGTTTTATCTGCTCCCTTCTCTAATCGTGGGACCGCCCCCGAGGAGCTGCTCGTGGGCGGTACCATAAACGCCATATATATTAGACAATTGGTCATAAGGCAATTCTCTAATGCAATGTTTCCTTCTCTGAGGTTGCTGATGGTGCCTTGTGTCTTGCAGGAGCCTGGTGAGACCGCTCTCCACTTTGCAGTGCGCACTGCCGACCACACATCCCTTCCCTTAGTTGACTTCTTAGTACAAAACTGGTGAGAATTGTTTTCCTATCCTTTATGATTATATTTTCCTGTAACGTGATGACCCCCAGCGATTGGCTGGTACAGTTAGGTCCAGAAATATTTGGACAGTGACACAATTTTCGCGAGTTGGGCTCTGCATGCCACCTCATTGGATTTGAAATGAAACCTCTACAACAGAATTCAAGTGCAGATTGTAACGTTTAATTTGAAGGTTTGAACAAAAATATCTGATAGAAATTGTAGGAATTGTCACATTTCTTTACAAACACTCCACATTTTAGGAGGTCAAAAGTAATTGGACAAATAAACCAAACCCAAACAAAATATTTTTATTTTCAATATTTTGTTGCGAATCCTTTGGAGGCAATCACTGCCTTAAGTCTGGAACCCATGGACATCACCAAACGCTGGGTTTCCTCCTTCTTAATGCTTTGCCAGGCCTTTACAGCCGCAGCCTTCAGGTCTTGCTTGTTTGTGGGTCTTTCCGTCTTACGTCTGGATTTGAGCAAGTGAAATGCATGCTCAATTGGGTTAAGATCTGGTGATTGACTTGGCCATTGCAGAATGTTCCACTTTTTTGCACTCATGAATTCCTGGGTAGCTTTGGCTGTATGCTTGGGGTCATTGTCCATCTGTACTATGAAGCGCCGTCCGATCAACTTTGCGGCATTTGGCTGAATCTGGGCTGAAAGTATATCCTGGTACACTTCAGAATTCATCCGGCTACTCTTGTCTGCTGTTATGTCATCAATAAACACAAGTGACCCAGTGCCATTGAAAGCCATGCATGCCCATGCCATCACGTTGCCTCCACCATGTTTTACAGAGGATGTGGTGTGCCTTGGATCATGTGCCGTTCCCTTTCTTCTCCAAACTTTTTTCTTCCCATGATTCTGGTACAGGTTGATCTTGGTCTCATCTGTCCATAGAACACTTTTCCAGAACTGAGCTGGCTTCATGAGGTGTTTTTCAGCAAATGTAACTCTGGCCTGTCTATTTTTGGAATTGATGAATGGTTTGCATCTAGATGTGAACCCTTTGTATTTACTTTCATGGAGTCTTCTCTTTACTGTTGACTTAGAGACAGATACACCTACTTCACTGAGAGTGTTCTGGACTTCAGTTGATGTTGTGAACGGGTTCTTCTTCACCAAAGAAAGTATGCGGCGATCATCCACCACTGTTGTCATCCGTGGACGCCCAGGCCTTTTTGAGTTCCCAACCTCACCAGTCAATTCCTTTTTTCTCAGAATGTACCCGACTGTTGATTTTGCTACTCCAAGCATGTCTGCTATCTCTCTGATGGATTTTTTCTTTTTTTTCAGCCTCAGGATGTTCTGCTTCACCTCAATTGAGAGTTCCTTAGACCGCATGTTGTCTGGTCACAGCAACAGCTTCCAAATGCAAAACCACACACCTGTAATCAACCCCAGACCTTTTAACTACTTCATTGATTACAGGTTAACGAGGGAGACGCCTTCAGAGTTAATTGCAGCCCTTAGAGTCCCTTGTCCAATTACTTTTGGTCCCTTGAAAAAGAGGAGGCTATGCATTACAGAGCTATGATTCCTAAACCCTTTCTCCGATTTGGATGTGAAAACTCTCATATTGCAGCTGGGAGTGTGCACTTTCAGCCCATATTATATATATAATTGTATTTCTGAACATGTTTTTGTAAACAGCTAAAATAACAAAACTTGTGTCACTGTCCAAATATTTCTGGACCTAACTGTATATGTGGGGAAACCTGTTTCAAGAACAGCACCACACCTTCCTGGAGGTTGGGTCTGGTATTGCAGCTTAGCCCCATTTACTTCTACAGAGCTCAGTTACAATACCCGACACCACCTATAGAAGGCGCTGTTTCTGGAATAAAGAGTCAGTGCTTTTTAATTCTGTACCACTTTAACCATTTCATTAATCGGGTGTTTTTCTGTTTTTGTTCGTCCTGGTTTTTTTTTTTTGTTTATTTTATTTTTCTCCCTTTTTTGCAAGAGCCATATCTCTTTTTTTTCCATCAACACAGACATACCAGAGCTTATTTTATAGTGGGACGAGTTGTGTTTTTGAATGCTACCATTCATTTTACTATATAATATACTGAATAATAAAAAAAAAACTTTAAAAGTGGGATGAAATGATAAAAAAAAATGAAATTCTGTATGTTAGGTTGTTTGTTTTTTGTTGTTTTGTTTTTTTTAAATCAGTTTTTGGGGTTTTGATCTTTTTTCTTTATGGCATTTACCATATGGGATAATTTTGTATTTTGATATGTTGATTGATTTTTTTTTTCTAATTTATTTATTATTATTATTATTATTATTATTATTTTATTTAGGCTTTTTTTTTTACTTTTTATATTATTTTATTTTTTTCCTTCACCGGGGGACGTTTGATTTGTTCTGTATACGGCAGTAACCATGAATGCTCGCTCCACTCATCCGCACCTGACGTGTGATCTACTTGGTCCTCATATTTGAGTGCAAAAAAAAAAAACCCAACTTCCTTGCACTAAGTCCTAGCTTAGTGATGGCAGGCGTCCTGAGACACCCCGCCATCACTAATCTGTAAGTGAAAGTAAATAAACACAAACACTAAAAACAATCCTTTATTTGAAATAAAAGCCAAAAAGCACCCTCAACCCCCAAAACACCCTTGCACCTCCAATGTAATCCATACGAGGTCCCACGATGCTTCCCCCACTGCTACATCTGAAGTTCACAGTGAGCGCTATAGAACATGACTGCCCGCTGTGAGCTTCACGCAGCGACTGAAGTGAGCCATACGATCAGCAGTGACGCTTATCGTGCGCATCACTTCAGTCGCTGCATGGAGCTCACAGCGGGCAGTCATGTTCTATGGCGCTCGCTGTGAGCTTCAGATGTAGCATTTTTGCCACGGGTGTTTTTTGGGGGGGGCCAGAAACGTGCATCTTTGTGGTCCCCATGTACATGCAACGTGCACACAAAGCCTTACAGCTGAGGATTTGCTACAATTGTATCCAAAGTAGATGTTCCTCGGGGATGTAAAGACTTCATTACACAATATCTGTTTCTTGTTCTCCTTTTGCTACAATGTGTCAGTGCAGGTAAAATTTATCAGTCTGGATGTAAACAAGAATATTCCTCTTTACTGACAGCAAGCGGAGGTATTGAGGAGCATATAACTGTTTTCTGATGGTTTTGTGTTGAATATTTGTGCTGCAGAGCATGGAGGTTACTGTTTTCTCACCTTGTCACGTCTCCATCCACAGTGGAAACCTAGATAAGCCGACGGGAAAAGGCCAGACGGCGCTGCACTACTGCTGTATATATAACAAGCCTGAATGTCTAAAGCTGCTTCTGAGGGGAAAACCAACTATTGACCTGGGTGAGACGAGCGGCCACGTCTGCAGCGCCACGCCGATGTCAGGAAGGAGTGCCAACCACAAGATGGCACATTAGGGCTTTACACACCCTGCCCAAGCTCATGTCTGTTACTCCACTCACATCCGAAGCTGCAGGGTTGTCACACTACATAGTATTATCACCTGTTAACACTGTATGATGACTGGGTCACCCACTGATTCTGAGAATGGGGTCCCCAAAGTCCCCCGTCTGTAGAGCTGTAGGGCATATGCAGCAGCTCTGGGGGTGGGGAGGTGGCAGCGGGGTCACTGCAGGCTGTAGCTTTCTTGAACAGATGACTGATAATACCTCTATACAGTAAATATCATAGTTTCCCCATTCACAATAAGTGATATAACAGCTCACCTCCTCCTCCTGTACAATAACTGATAACACCTCTATATACAGTACATAACGCAGGATCCGCCATTCACAATAGGTGATGTCACAGCTCACCTCCTCCTCGTGTACAATGACTGATAATACCTTTATATACGGTATATAACACAGGATCCACCGTTCCCAATAGGTGATTTCACAGCTCACCACCTCCTCCTCCTGTACAATAACTGATAACACTTCTATATACAGTAGATAACACAGGATCCACCATTTACTTTAGGTTATGTTACAGCTTACCTCCTCCCTCTCCTGTACAATGACTGATAACACCTTTATATACAGTAGATAATACAAGATCCACCGATCCCAATAGGTGATATCACAGCTCACCTCCTCCTGTACAATGACTGGACTGATAACCTCTATATACAGTATATAACACAGGACCCACCATTCACAATAGGTGATGTCACAGCTTACCTCCTCCCCCTCCTGTGCAGTGACTGATAACCTTTCTGTATACTGTTGATAATGCAGGATCCACCATTCACAATAGGTGATTTCACAGCTCACCTCTTCCTTCTCCTGTACAATGACTGATAACTACTTTTATATACAGTATATAACACAAGAGCCACCATTCACAATAGGTGATGTCACAGCTCACCTCTTCCTTCTCCTGTATAATGAATGATATCAACTTTTATATATAGTATATAACACAAGATCCACCATTCACAATAGGTGATGTCACAGCTCACCTCTTCCTTCTTCTGTATAATGACTGATATCAACTTTTATATACAGTAAATAACACAAGATCCACCATTCACAATAGGTGATGTCACAGCTTACCTCCTCCCCCTCCTGTACAGTGACTGCTAACCCCTCTGTATAACGTAAATAATGCAGGATCCACCAGTCACAGATGTCACAGCTCACCACCTCCTCCTGTACAGTGACTGCTAACCCCTCTGTATAACGTAGATAATGCATTATTCACAGATGTCACAGCTCACCTCCCAACTTTCTCCTTTATAGACCTGTAACTTTTCTTCTTGTAGTAAACCAGCTCGGTGAGACAGCACATGACATGGCGAGGAGATTGAAGGTGGCGCAGTGCGAGGAGCTGGTGAGTGGCTGCCCCGTGGTGGGGGGTTCTTACTTCTCGGTCCTGCATGTGTCCTGACCTCGCACTACTCTACCTATGGTGTCTGTGCACGGAGTGCGGATGATGGGAGGTTCATTCACTCCTAATTACTGTGTTTTCAGCTTTCTCAAGCCGCGGTCGGGAAACTGAATCCACATCTCCACGTGGAGTACGACTGGAACCTGCGGCTGGAGGAGATCGACGAGAGCGATGATGACTTAGACGATAAGGTGACCGCCACATCTCTGTTTGCTGTCTGTGAATGGATGGGAGCAAAGGATCCGGCATCTTGTTTATCATTTATTTATTTTTCCTCCTCTTCCCCAAAAAGCCGAGTCCGATCAAGAAGGAGCGTTCCCCGAGACCCCAGAGCTTCTGCCACTCCTCCAGTATCTCCCCCCAAGACAAGCTGTCACTGCCGGGCTTCAGCACTCCCCGGGACAAGCAGAGACTGTCGTATGGAGCCTTCTCCAACACCATCTTCATGTCCACCAGCACGGACTCGCCAACATCCCCCGTCACGGACGGCCCCCCGCTGCCCCCCAGGAATGCAGGCAAAGGTACGGTGGGGGATGGGATAATACACATGGACTTCACCATTTCAGGGGGCATCAGCCAAGATCTCTGCTTGCTGTCAATCATCAGAAACTTAGCCAGTAAACAGAGGAGGTTCCTGTTGAATGACAGCAAGCAGAGTTCTTGAAAAAGTGAGAAAGTAAACTGTTGTTGCTGGTCCGTAGCAGCCAGATTAAGATCCTGCCAAATTTCTCGGAGGGCATCCTGGGCGCCTCTAGCATGTACAAGACCCCTGCAACACCGTAACATTGATGGAACCTTGTAAATGGAAGAAGCGCCGCGGATGCCGGTATTCGAATGCTTAGTAACTAAAGAATGTACGTCTGGAACACCAATGGTGTGAACAAGGTGCAAGACTCAAAAAACATAGCTATGCAATAGGATAAAGAGTTGCACACAAGTCACAATGTATATGGGAATGATATAGAGATTACCTTGGCGTTTGGTTTTGGGGCTCTTTTGCATTACAAAAATAGCAACTGGAAAGTAATTCACTATCAAGAATGGATGAATAGCAAGGTGAATTTGTGAAAGAAAAAACGCCTAAAAATTACCTTTTAATATATTATACTAAAAAGGTCAATATGACCTGACAGACAATGACAGGCAAACATATATGTCACAATGTATATGGGAATGAAATAGAGATTACCTTGGCGTTTGGTCTTGGGGCTCTTTTGCATTGATCAATACAATGGCTAAACATCTCTCATTCCTATTATTCATAGCAGTTATGCATATTCCATTTTTCATGTTCGTTCGCTTTTTTCAGATCGTCCATTGTATTTTTCAGTCTAGTATTCCCATAGCAGTTCTGCTATTCATCATTCCCATATACATTGGGACTGGTGTGCAACTCTTTATCCTATGGTATTCGAGTGCTGGGTGTGGATGTTGGCAGGACCCCGGCTACCTTACACAGGTCCTGCGAATTCCGCTAGGGCCCATTGGAGTAAACTGTGCCTGCTGCCATATGGCACAACATGCTTAGTAGGGGACTTGGCGCTACACCAGCTATGCAGTCCATTAATTTGTGATATCGTGGGGGTCCCAGAGGTCAAAAGCCCTTTTGTTATGAAGCAATGTCCATTTATAAAATGGCTATACCCCTATAATGAGATGCTGTTTTAGTCCTGCTTGCACAGCTGATGGTTGTACCTGTTTAGGTGAAATTCTGCAGCAGCTGTAGCCCTTACCTACATCATAGCACATCCTCAGCTGAGAAGTTTTAGGTTTGAACTCAGTGAATGTAAACTGACATATTTCCATTCACTGACAGCAAGTAGAGACTTTGAAATAATGAAGCATTACAGCACAATTTATATTGGGATTACACAGAGCACCTCATTATAAAACCAGACAACATAATTAAACGTTTTGTCATTTTCTAATATACTGCATTTTCAGTTCCCCTCCATAGCGAAGATCTCTGCTTGCAGTCAGTGAACGGAACCACTGTAGTTAATGGCAAAATACAGTGTAGCAGGGTGCACAGAGCTCTGCCCAGTCACCAGCCCGGCACGTCTGTCAATGGGACGATGGATGGGCGTGTGGGCTCTGTGCTATAGATCTAGGCTTATATCAAAAAGGTTTTGCACCTTTTTTTGTTTTTTACGGGCTCTTTGCTCCAGAATGAGTCATCTGTGGATGTGTCAGTGAGCTTGCTGTGACTTTTGTGACTATTTCGACTGCATTTGTTTTCTGTGCTGATTTATGACCACATAAAAGGTGAGCTCAACTTTGATGTGGTCATAAATCATCACATAGAAGCTCAGAAAAAAAGATGAGTTACATATGCCCGGTCAGATTGAGCTCACTGATGGAGTCTTAATTAGCTTGTGCTGTAGCCAGCAATGCACGGAGGGATATGTTTGGTATGGGAAGGGAGGGGGACGGGGAGTGGTGCTGTCGGCAATCAGTCACGGTTTTTGTGTGTGTGCTTTTCTAGCTCCGTCTGGTCCTACGTCCGCACTCCCTTTAAGCACCCAAACCCCTAGCGGCAACTCCACTTTATCCAAGAAGAAAGCTCCTCCCCCGCCCCCCGGACACAAACGAACGCTCTCCGATCCGCCCAGCCCGCTACCTCATAGTAAGGGCTCGGCTTCCTGGGGTGAGTGGTGAAATGAAGGTGATGGGGGACCCGGACCCCCATCCCCGGACTCTGTGTCTCTGTTCTCAGCTTTACTTCCAATCTCTAAGGATATCTGTCCCTTCTTACTTTCCTGCTCCTGTACAGCCAAAGACGACACTCCTAGGGCATCCTCGTGGGCGTGTCCGGTGGGCGGCACTCTCAGCGGTCTCTTTAAAGGGCCAGAATTCAGCAGGGACCCCTAATATGTTCCAGATTGTGCCCTGCAATGTTCTTTCATGACCCTTCTCTCCAAGGACCCCATGCCCGTTGCACGGGCCAGCACTATGGCACGAGCTTCATTGTCATCAAGGCACAATGAGAGCGAGTTTTCAGAAACCTCAGAGGCGGAACACCACCAAATTTAAGTTTGGAGGTGATCCCCTCCCTGACTGCTGGGCCCCCAACTAATCTGTGCAATGTATCCTGGAGGTCAAAATTAGAGAACAACACACAATTTAAATGTTGCGGTCTTTGTGTCGTCCTATGTGATTATATCCTAACATGAGGAAACTCGCAGGATTTTAAGCTTATTTCATAAATTGAATTTTTTTCCAAAGCACAAAATAAAAATGTAAATGAAATAAATTAAAAGAATACGGATCAAAATTAGAGAACACTTTCCGATACCTGCACGTTATTGGTGTAAATCTGGCATCTGGTGCTAATTTCCTTTATTATCTGACAAATCCTGTGTAACTGGCAGCCTAAATTTCCAGTTTGCACTCACTTTGCCGTTCCAAAGTGACTGAAACCCTCCAGCAGCAGGTTGTCCAGATGAAGGCCAAAGGGGTGACCCTATCAGGTATAGCAAGAGAAGTTGGTCATTCCAAGTCTCTGATTTTGAGAATATTGCATCATTACAACATCACAAACTCTTTCAAGTCTCCCAAGAAGTCTGGTCGCCCTCGAAAGACAAATGCAAGAGAGGACAGGATAATGCGGAGAATCTCCATGGGTAATCATTTCAACACTGCAGCTGGAATTGATCACTAGTTCAGCACTGAACAGGGTAAAGATCTGTCTCGTCATACAGTGTCACGACGTTTAAGAGCATTTAGACTGAAAACCTCTCATTAACAGAATTAAAAGGCTAGACTCACCATTGGTGAGGATCATGTTGTGTGGACAGAGAAGAAGTGTCCACAGTTCATTTTAGTGATGAAAGGAAGTTTAATTTATTTGGGTCTGATGTGAAACATTATGTTCATCAACAAACTGGGGAAAGACTGAACCCAAAGTGTGTTAAGAAGTCAGTGAAAGTTGGTGGAGGAAGTGTCATGGTTTGGGGAATGTTTTCTGCAGCAGGAGTTGGACCTCTCATACAGCTACATGGCAGAGTGAATGCAAGTGTGGATCAGAACCTTCTTCACAATACGTGGTTCATTACTTGTGTTCATTACTCAATCAGCCAGCAATTTTCATGCAGGACAATGCCCCCTGTCACACAGCAAAAAGGGGAAAGCAGTTCCTGGAAACAGAAAACATTGAAACAATGAAATGGCTACAGCACAGAGTCCTGATCTAAACCCAATAGAAAACCTCTGGAAAATCCTTGATGACAAAGTTATGGCCAAGAAACCCACAACAGTCAAAGATCTGTGGAAGAGACTGGAAGAAGAGTGGGCCAAAATCCCACCAGAGCAGTGTGAGGGACTAGTGATGTCCTGTGGCTGC